>NW_004524652.1:8661081-8725882 GCF_000260255.1 Octodon degus
TCCTCCTCCTCCTCCTCCTCTTCCTCCTCTTCCTCCTCTTCCTCCTCTTCCTCTTCCTCCTCATCTTCAGTGTAGGGTCTCACTACATAGATCCAACTCACAGTGATTCTCCTATTTTCAACCTCCCAAGTGCTGGGATTATAGGCATGTGCCACCCTACCCAGTCTCAATCCCTGTCTCTGCATCCTGGGGGCAGGGCCCACACAGCACGCCAGGGTTCAAACCCTGGCTGCTGCATTCTGCCTAAGCAGGCGCTTTAGTCTGCTGAGCTATCTGTCCAGCCTTTCTTTCTTTCATTCATTCATTCATTCATTCATTCATTCATTCATTCATTCATGTATTTGGTACAGGGATCTCACTACGCAGTTCAGGCCAGGGTGACATGTGGTGCCAGGGATCAAACCCCAATCCCTATACTATCCTAAGCGGTGCTTAGTCCACTGAGCTATCTCGTCAGCCCAGGAATGATAACTTCTGAATTTTTCAAAGTTTCTGTCTCAATAGGTAGAGCTAACTTTTACCAGAGAGGAAGGTCACAGTCACAGCCAGTCTCTGACTGGGGCTGGCCCAAGTCTGGGTTGGCAGAACCTGTCCTTGGCTATCCAAGGAACCATGCTTCTCTCAGCCTCACCCATATGATGGGAGAGAAATAGCCACTGTCAGAGCTGGCCAGATAGCTCAGCAGACTAAAGCACCTACTTAGGCAGGCAGAGACTGGGATTCAATCCCTAGTGTGCCATACCGGCCCTGCCCCCCGGGGCCTGCTGAGATGGCGAATGAGACTGGCACGCCTGCAATCCCAGAGCTTGGGAGACTGAAAACAGGAGGATCCCTATGAGTCTGATCTGTGTAGTGAGATGCTGTACTAAATGCATAAAAATAAATAGTCATTGTCACAAGAGGGTCATTGCCACGATTCACCATCTCATCTCATGGTCCCCCATATATCTGTGCTATTTTTTATATTTTTAATGTATCATTTAAAAAAATAATTTTTGAAAATAATAAAATAATTTAAAAATCCAAGAGTCACTCCATGCAGAGTGTCCAGCATAGAACAAGAAGTCAGTAACGATGGCTGTGATTGTGTGTGTGTGTGTGTGTGTGTGTGTGTGATTGTTGTTGCTTACAAATAAGAAACATCCATGCAAAGAGTGAATGTCATTTGCCCAAGGTCACCCTGCCGGTCCGCATGAACACACTGAGCCCAGTGTCTCTTTCCAGAAACCCCAGGGTTTTCCGAAGGCCTCTGTGTGCACACAGAGGGAGAGATTCGAAGAGAATCCACTTTATGTGATTCTCACCCTATTAACAGCCCTGGGTTTTGCCAGAATATCCTCTTTTCACTTTCATTTTAAAAACCCGCCAGTGTAATAAATCTTGCCCTGAAATCTCAGCAGCACATCTTGGCTGGAGTGTATGATAAATCTAATATACTGTGGCCTCTCCGTAGGAGAGACCCTGGGACATATCTGTATTTTGGGCGGACAGCCCCATGGTCTGGCAGGATTGTAACTTGCTCTCGGGGTGACAAGTCCAGCCCTCTGATTGCATTTATCTGTGCTCCACAGCTTCCTTGGCTCAATGAGGGTAGACACACAACCCTGTCCTCGCCTTTCTCTCTTTCCCTCCTCTCTCCCTCCCTCCTCCCTTCTTGCTTCAGGTCCACATATTCACTCACAGAATGTGACTCAGAACTACAGAAGAATTTGGGAGGGACTCAGCTGGGGTTGGGGAGGAAAAGGTCACAGGGCTCCCCTTTGGGGGACACTGGCAGGGCAGGGCTCCCTACCTTGTTCAATAAATATCTCTTTATTACTTCCTGTGTGCACCTGGCATTGTGCGGAGGGCCAGGTAGAGAGTTGGAGGCCAGTGAAGAGACAGATATTTCTGGGCAGCCGTCTGAGATGATGTCCAGTAATTAAGGCCCGTGAAGAAGGCTCAGATGGAAGTGCAGGGCCAGGCCCAGGGATGTCACTGCATTTGTGGCATCTTAGAGCTAGGCCAGAGCACAGTAGACATTGATCAGACTCAGGGAGCCCACATCCCAAGTGTGGGTCCCACAGCAAGACCAGTGGCCAGTGTGGGCAAGGCGTTGCTGAGCTGGGCTGGGCACAGGCCATGTGGGGCCCGTCGGGCTTGTGCATTGGGAGGGACTGCGTCTGTTTTCACGGTTCCCATGGCTGAGGCAGGAGTGGAGCCCATTGAGGGTCTGGCACCACCCTCCTCATCTCAGAGTCCTGCAAGAGCCACAGGTATCTTAGAAAGCCCGGAAACAGTCTTCAAAGGGGTCAGGACTGTGCCCAGTCCCAGCCTACCCTCACTGGCCTGCTTTCTCCCTCTCCCCTAGCCTGATTCCCCCAGTGTACCTGTGAACCAGGGAGAGTCACAGTAGTCCCTGTGGAGGAGTATGGGGTGCAAAGAAAAGGGAACTCCATAAGCACCGTCATGGTCAGTTCTGCTGACTCCCAGTGTGACCTTCAGAAGGTTAACTTTGCTTCTTTGGCCTTGATTGCTGATCTGCAAAATGGAGAGAAAAATTTTCTGACTTCACAGTGTTGTTGAGGGGATGAAATGAGGCAGGGCTGTGCCTGGCACTAAGCAGAGCTGAGGGGTCTTAGCTGTCACTGCTGGCACCACTGTCATTGTTACTGCCTTCTCTCCAAGGCACTTGCCTTGCTCGGGGACAATGTGACATCTACCTCAGCAAGCACCATTTTCTCTCTGGTGTAATACCTTCCTCTGACCACTTGTGGGCCCTGGCAGAAGTCCCCTGCCCCGTGGCATCCCCTGGCCCTGCTGCAGACTGCCACCCTGCTGCCCCCACTGAGCCAAATCCCTCTGACTGGATCCTCCCTCCTCCCTCCTCCCCTGGAGCCCTCCTCCTCTGCCGGTCCTCACAAGCGCTCCTCCCTGCGGCATTTCCCTTTGGCCCTCCCCCACTTTCATGGAAGCCAGAATGTCTTCACCACTTTTCCTCTTGCTTAAGATGCACACAGACACTTCTAAAAGGAGGGAAAACATCCTGCCGTCCCCTACCATGACTTCTTTTCAGCCCAGGAGGCTGCAGGCCTCTGCCAAAGAAGTCTTGACCCGAGGATGTTCAGATCTTGGACTACAAAATGCCCTTTCTGCTCCTGCCTACCCTGTAAAGGAGAATTTGGCCTTCACAACAGCCTAAGTAAACATTACCTTGGATTAGTGTCAACTTGAAGTAGAAAAGGTCCCGGGAACCCCAGTTTGGAAAGTGCTGGCTTTAGGTGACATTTTCCCAGCTGTTTTATTCTGGAACTTTCTTACACTTAGGCACATGGGGCCCACAACAAAGGGCCTGCAGGGATCTGGTGAAGCTGGGGCCTCTAGTCTTCTCCTGCCCTGGACCCCTTAGCTCCTTCAGCTGCTGCAACCAAGGTGGCCCTGTGTGTAGGTCCTGGGGACCCATGGTCCTCGCCTGGCTGCCCTGGGCTGCGTTTCCTCAGAAAGAAGGCCTGTGGGCAAGGTTTCCCATGTTATTGAGGAAAGAAATACGGCCTGGAACCCTTTCTGTAAAAATAACCTCCTGGCTCCTCCTTTATGGGTAAGGGAAAGTGCTTAAAATGCTTAGAGGGAATAAACAGCTTTTAATGAAGTTACATTGCCACATAATGGGTATCATAAAATTGCCTTCATACTACAGGGTCCCAGGATGGCATTTATTATCGACTGCGCCGGAACAGTCTTTGCAGAGCTCCAGCAGCTGCAGAGAGAAGAATGCAAAAGTCTCCTTAAATTACCTGATTGAAATAACCGGCGGAATATTCCGCCGGGCCACCGAGTGCCAGGGAAGCCGCCTTTGGGGTGGTCTGTCAGAGGTGGTTTGCACATTCTGAAGAACACAGGAGTTTCATTGCGGCAAAACAGATGTTCATCTTGTTTCTCCATCGGCTGTTTGATGAGAAATTTATTGCTCTTCCGCTGGGCAGGAGGCCCCTCTCGGCTGTGGAGTCTATTAGACAAGCCAGCAGCTGGCAGGGAGCCAAGGTGAGGCTGTTTTGATGAAACCCATGAAAAGCTTTGGCTTCGAGGCGCCGGTAATAATGCACTGGCTAGACTCTCCTGATTGGGCGATTGATTGGCCTGATTTGATTTATTGATCAATACCCTCAAATTTGGCGTCTGAGAAGCTGCACTAATCTTTAACTGTTGTGAACATCTCTGCCTGCTGGAGAATGAGCCCCTGATAAGGAATGTATGAAAGGAATCGGGGCTTATCTTAATCACACACCGGGCCGGCACTGCCCGAGCCGGCGAGGGCCTCGCGCGCCGGCCCCATCACCGGGCAGGCCTGCGCAGATCTATAAATTGATGGAATTCAAAGCCTCCAGCATCGATTACCGTTATAACAAACAGTGGTGCACAGAATGTCTGATTATTTTTAGACAAAGATTCTGTTCTCTCAGCAGCAATTTTGCTGAGGCTGTCACTGACTCAGATGTCTACTGTTGATTGCAATTAGATGCGATACAAAAAAAAATTAAACTCTCCACATCCTTACTCTTATTTCCAGTTATTAAATCTCTCTCTTTGTTTGCCGTTTCCTCATGATATCTACAGCTGGATGAAATAGTTGGTTGGCAGGAGAAACCCTTGGAATCCAGTGGGGCGGCAGTGGCCGACCAGCTCACTGGATTATGTCTGATGGGGCATGTAATCTTGGGGGGAGGGGAGACCGGTGAAGGCGCGTGTGGACGTCTGTTTAAAAGTGTGTGAGGGGAAGGCTTGTGCAGAAAGGTTTCCGGGCAGGCTCAGGGATGAAAATCGATCTCCAAAGCCCTCCCAATGCCTTGGATACATTTAGTCTCGGTTCCCGTGCATACTGGGCATTCCCTAGCGAGGGCTGTGCCCCCACCCCACCCCAGGGCCCTGGAGGTTATCTAAAGCCATTGCAGCTCAAAGGTTGGCGCCGCTTGCAATAATTAATTCTTCCAAACAGAGACTGTGCTTGGGACCTCTTCCGCACTAAATCATAACCTGAAGAGCAGGCTCCAGGTAATTGTGGGTATGAACAAATTAGGCATTCCCTTTTACACGCGGCCTGGCGGCCAGCATCCTGGTGTTGGGCAAGCCCATTCATCATCCTGATGCTCTCCAGTTGATCTGTCTTCTCAGAGCCATTAGCCCCAGCGTCCTTGACGGTGGAACAGCTGTAAACTTGAGACCATCGGTGGGGTGGGCGAGACTGACAATTCATTATGCAGTAGGACCATTATGCAGTAGGACGGGGAAGGAGGCTCAGGTGACAATGCCAAGGCCTCCCGGTTCCCAGGCGCTGGATCTATGTGGAATTGGCAACTGCTAGCTAATTTTAGAATGCTCATGGCCAGGGGTTGAGGGGGGGCTGCTCTGACTTTGGGGTCAGACAAATGGGTCTGGCAGAAATTAGCTGCACTCAGAAAGGCATCGATCACCAAGGCATGCACGGGCAAGGTCATCTTCTGGGGGGCTCAGGACATTGGTTCCTGAGCCAGCCCCAATGACTCACATGTTCAAGCTCCCCTGGAAGGATGCTTCTCAGCACTAGTGGGAAAGATGCTGAGGCCCCCGAGGGCAGGACAGGGGTGGATTTTGTTCAGTGATCACCACAGTAACCTCTGCCACTTCAGGACAAATGCCAGGTGCTTCCTACTATCCAGTTACCCTCAGAGGGTGTGATAGGCGCAGAAACCAAGGCTTAGGGAGTGGTCTAGCCAAGGTGACACAGCAAAGAAATGATGATGCTGGAACTCATTCATCTGGCTCTTAACTCCAAAAGAGAAGGCTCAATCAGTATCTTTTGAACAGATGAACAGAGGAGCGAATGATGCATGGGCATGCGGTGGGGACTCCTGGATAGCCCAGGATGACAAGGTCTCCAGGCGGGCCCAGTATATCAGCTGCTAGGGCAGCTCATGCTTCATCCTTGTGGTATGGAACTGTGCCTAAGCACCAGGCCCATCAGTGAGGAGAATCAGTTTGATGTCACAGGAAGCACCATCAAAGAACATCTCAGGGTCTGGTCATAGGGAGAAGGGGTACTGAGGGCTCAGGAAACAGGGTGACCGCATTGGTCACCTGGCCAGGACAGACAGCCTCAGCCAGAGAGCACTGTACTGTACTTGATAGCTTAAACCCTAAAATCAGACTGAGCTAAAGTCAGACTGACCTTGGTTTGAGTCCCAGGGTCATCGTGCTTAGTTCCTTGTGACCTTGGAAAAGTATTAACTTCTCTAGGCTTTTCCCTCTCCAGGTAACTGAGGACACAGCCAAGTGACACACATCACAGTGCCTGGCATGTATTTAACGGTGCAGTCCTTGGGGTCTGTGACATGTAGGGATGCCCAACCCTCCCCCCCTCCCCCAACAGACAGTTGTAACTAACAAGTGCCCTTGGCTCAGAATTCCAAGCCAGGGCAAAGTCATCCAGTAAGCTCTGAAGTCACAGAGCCAGTGAGCAGCCAATGTGACATCTTATCACTCCTTGTCGCCTTCTTCTGGACACGTCTGGGCCATCTGTGTCTCTCCTCACTTTCCTCGTCACATCCTCCGTGCCCAGCCCACTTTGACAGGTGGTCTGGCACAGCTGTGGGGAGAGCAGCAGTCCCTCCTGGGTTGGTGGGAGCGACTGTCGGTATGGCCTCTTTAAGGGGCAAGCTAGCAACATCTGTCATGTTTACAAACATGCCTGCCCGGTGACTGGCCCTGCCTCATCTAAGGACTTATCTTTTAGGTACATTTATCTTTTCCATGTGTTGTATCAAAATAAATGTCCCATACTGGTGCACCATCAACGGTAACAGCAGAGCTTTACACTAACTGAAGTGTCCATGAGTTGGGGATTGGACATAACCTAAGTGCCCATGAGGGGGGCCCGATGCAAATAAGGTGCACCCAGGCTGAGTGCTGTGTGCCTCAAATAGGGAAAAAAGTATTCTTTATGTCCTAATGAAAAGAGACTGATAAATCAATTCCCTGAAAATGGCACATTACGTAACATGGTGTAATATGCTTTGAGGAAAATAAGTACGTGTTTTCTTGAATATTCATGGAACATCTTTGGAAGGACATGAACATGGTGGGCACCGCTAGGAAAAGGAATTTTAATGTTAAATCTCATCTTGCTAAACATTACCCTTCTAAAAAGCCGTCGTACTAGATAGCGCTTGGATTCCTGGAGTCAGATTTGGAAACAAATTTTGGTTCTCTTACTAACTGGCTGGGTGATTGGAGAGAAGCAAGACCAAATCTGCCTTATTAGGTTTTGGGGTTTCTTTTGTGGGGTTTTGTTGTTGTTTTGTGGTACTGGGGATTGAACTTAGGATCTTGTGCTACTAGACAAATGCTCTGCAGCTGAGCTACACCCTCAGCCCTCCTCAATTTTATTTTGAGATAATCTCACCAAGTTGCCCAGGCTGGCATCAAACCTGAGGTCCTCCTGCCTCAGCCTCCCTGTCAGCTGTGGTCGCAGGTGTTCACCAGTGCATACAGCTCTGCCTCCATTTTGTTACCTACCAAATTGTGACCACGTGGAACAGTGGCAGGTGTCTGAGATCTGTGTCCTCCACAGTTATCAGTGGTTATTGTCTCCAGCCCCAGGCTGGAAGGAGGAGGTGTTTATAGCACTGGGCCCAGAGCCCTTCCCAGGGGTGCCCAGGCCTTAGCCTGTGGGAGGGGGTCATCCAAAGGAGGGAGGCAGCTCCCTCAGCCCCTCAAAGAACCCGACACTCACTCAGAGCAGCCCCTGACCCCATTAGCCCGGAAGGCAGGCGCAGTGATGGAACGTCCCAGGGGCTCAGCTCCCAAAGGTTGCAGTTCCTGTAATGAGGCTCAGTTCCCAGCTCAGCGAAGAGAGACCCGAGGCGGGGGCTCTGCAGCGCCTTCTGGGCTGCCTGTGTGGTGTCGGAGCGCCAGGTGGTTCTCTCTCCTCTCATCCTCTCATCCTCTCATCCTCTCATCCTCTCATCCTCTCTCCTGTTCTCCCCTTCTGGTCTATCCCTCCCCCCCTTTCTGAATTCCTCTTTCACTCTTGGTCCTTCTGCCTTCTGCAGCCCCCTCACATAAGACCTTCATCTTGGAGCCAGAGCAGTTACCGGGCCTTCCTAGAAGCTGTGACCCTTAATGAATTAGGTAGTGAGGTAGCAGCCGCAAGGGAGCATTCCAGACAGCGAGAAGCGCATGTGCAAAGGTCCTGCAGTTGGGTGGGCCCGTCGGCTGAGTGTATCCCATTCACACCCAGAGAAGGGAGACTCAGTGCAGCGGCCCTCCTGCCGTGCACACTACGGTAGCAAGGATGGAGCATGGCACCGAAAGCCCTAGGGTTTGCCTTCCACACCCATTGCCTGCCTTCCGGCCATATGATTTGTGTGACCTTCCCACTGAGGCTTTCTCCTTGTGAGGGTGGTGATGGTGTAAACCGGAGAGCATCATCGTACACAGCAGTATCTATAAATGTGCTGAGGGCATGCTGGTGTCCTGAGTTCTGCTCTTTGTAACCTTGCGCTCCCTGCTGCTCTGTGCTGGGCATCTGGGGCACAGGGCAGCTGGTAGGAGACTCCAAGACCTGCGTGTGTACCCAGTCTTCCTTTGTACACAGGAATGCGCCTGGCTGCCTCCAGGGCCTTGTGCTTGCTGCGCCCTCTCAGCAAAAAGCGCCTCCTCAACATAGTCATGAGGCTTGATTGCCCACCCCCTTTAGGTGTTTCCCCAAAGTCCCTCTTTACCAGGCGTGAGGGCTCACATCTGTCATCCCAGCTGCTATGAAAGCTGATGCAGGAGGATCACAAGTTCAAGGCCAGCCTGAACAACTTAGCAAGGCACTGTCTCAAAGGAAAATTTAGGAAGGGCCGGGAAATAGCTTAGGGGTGGAGCACATACATGTGCTGCCCTGGGCTCACTTTCTATACCAAGAGGAAAAAGAAAGTCCCCTTTTCCAGAGGCCTCCCTGGGCTGTGTTGTGTGAGGCCGAAGTCCCCTGCCTCTACGCCACCTCTCCGGACCCCTCCCTGCTTGATCTTTCTCCCTTCCTGTGTCAGTATTTAGAAGCATTCAGTGGCCCCCCACTGTTCTTAGCAGAGGTCTGTGTGGGGCCTGGGGGGCCCTTGGCCGGGGCATCCCCAGGTGAAGGTGCTTGATTGGCCCGGTCTGCTTATGACAAGCTGACTGCTGGATCATCAGAGGCAGCAGTCAGTGACGTCTGTCTGTGTAGAGTTCTGGTGGAAGTGGCTTCCCCGGCCTGCTCCAAGGTGACTGTACAGGCCACCCATGGCTCCTTTTTCACTGCTGACTTCCACCCTGTGACTGTCTCGGGGCAGGGTGGTGGAGACAAGAGCAGGCCTGATAGCCTGGCCATGACCTGGCTGACCTGGCACGATGCAAGCCCCCTGACAGAGCCTTTAGCTGCGTATACAAACTTGATAGAGCCACACCCGCCTGCCTCTGGCTGCTGGCTGCAGGGCTGCCTGTCCTAGGGATTGGCTCAGGGGCTGATGGGAGCTGTGGGTGAAAGCCTGGGGAGTGGAACTATGCTTTAGTTTCCGTAGGAAAAGTGGGAAGAGTGACATTATGTACAGAGCTATCAGGAAGATTAAATGTGTTCCTGTGTGGGCAGGTGCTCAGTCTGTGTTTGGTGGGACAAGTAGGGGTCATCAGGGCCCCCCACCCGTGGTGGTCCCAGACTCCAGGCCAGTGCCTCCCAGGGCCTCCCTGGGCTGAATGGTGATAATGTCATTCTCTCGCACCTTCCCATTGGTTAATGTTTGGTTTGGTTTGCCTGTTTTCTAACAATGTACCAAGTCTATAATCCAAACCAATTGGGAGACCAAGACAGGAGGAATGCCAGTTTGAAGGCAGCTGGGGCAACTTAGCAAGCACAGTTTCAAAATAAAATAAAAAGAGCTGGTGGGGGGGGGGTAAGGGGATTTAGTCCTTGATAGTGTCCACAAGTTCAGCCTCTAAAATGACAAAAAATGTTCAAAGGGAGTTAATAACAACCTGGAAGCTAGGGACAACCTGGGATGATAGTAAATGACATCACTGCACAAAGCCTCTGGCACCAGGCTTTCTGCCCAGCAAGCAGTCAGTAAGTGGCGACACTGTTATCCTCGGGATTGCTCTCAGGACTCAGTGAGACCCCAGCACACACCCAGCTTGGTAGGGGCAGCACTCCCTCCTTTGTGCCTCCCCAAGGGTCTCCAGACCCTCCTTGCTTTAGAGCTTGATTAAGGTTTCTCCAAGAACAGAATCAGAGATCTTGCCTACTTTTTAATGAACCTTTCAAGCTGAATGATGCCCAGGAAAAATAATAATAATAATAATAATTTTTTTACTAGCTTGTCATCTGACCTCCTAGGCCAGCTCAGCATTTCCAGCTGCTGGGGCCTCTGGAAGCCTTATTTATTTATTTGTTTATTTGGTACAGGATTTCACTATGCAGCTCGGATTCATAGTGATCCTTCTGTCTCAGCCTCCCCAGTGCTGGGATTACAGGCATACACCACCACTTCCAATTCCAGTGGCCAGCACTGCACATAGTAGTGGGGATTGAACTCAGGTCGTTGCACTTGCCAGGCAGGCACTTAAACCACCAAGGTATTTCCCTGGCCTGGAAGCCATTTCTGAGCCTTTTGAGGTGACCCTGACCCTCACTCTCTCTTTGATCTCAACAATGCTTCCACTTTCGCACAGTGCTGTCCCCTTGCTCAAGACAGTGAGGTGTGGGTCAGAGGTGTGGCAGTCGGTGACCTCATTACCAAAAAAGTATTGATCTCATGTCTTTACTGAGTCACTTTGATTTTAAAGTTGCCCTTTCTGCTTCACTTTGTTGTTGCTCTCACGGACATATTATCAAAAACCACTAAGTCGACCAGCCCAGCTGTGTCATGGCCATTACAATAGATGGCAGCTGAGCATCTGGAGGTGCGCTGGAATGCCTTACAAATCTCTCTTCTGGCTCTTGAGCCCACCCCTTTTCACGTTTATTGAGGGGGGCACTTATTGAGCACCTACTCCGTGCACATTTCTGAATGGGTATCCTCTCTCAGTTGAGAGTCACTAACACAAAGTCTCCACAGGCTCTGGAATAAGAGCAAGGGAAATGGAGGAGACAAAAGGAGTGCTGGGCAGGAAGGGCCAGCTCTTCCTGTGTCCAAGGAAGCAGGCCTCGGATGCCAGGGTCATCATGCCTAGGATGCAGTAGAAGAGACAGAGATCGTACTATCAGCAGGGGAGAGTGCACAAGACAGACAGATCTGGACAGCCTGCAGAATGCCATGGAGGCGGCCCACAGGCTGTGACAGAATAAGTACAGGACTGCCTGTAGTATGAAGGTGAAGAAGACTCAGAGGAGCGTATTACAGGGTAGTACCAGGGAAGAGAAATCAAACAAGGGGCAACAGCAGGGCAAAGGCCCAGAGGTGGCTCAGAGAGCCAGAGTGGCTACAAGCCAGGGAGCAGGAGGATGTGAGGGGACAGAAGAGGGCAGAGCCAGGCCACCACCCCTTCACTGACCCTGGGGAAGACTCAGGGTTTCAGCCTCAAGAGTGGCAGGAGGGCGCCTCTCTATCATGACAGAGTATTAGGCCATGCAGTGCTGGAATCTGATGTGTGTTTGTGAAGGCAGAGCAGGAGGCTGGGGAGAGGCGGTTGTACCAGTCAAAGCAGTGATGGGGCCTTGGGGCAGTGAATGTGACACAGTACGAGTGCATTCAGGGGAATTTTGGTTAGAAGAAGTTGCAACTCCCACCCCTGGAACATTCAGAAAGGTGCCCAGATCGAGCACATAGCTCAGCAAATGGCCACACCAAACACCCCCACGGACCCAGCTGACCAAACACCCAGAAGCATCCCTTGGATCCATGCCGGTCTGTGTCCCCACAAACAGAGCCATGATCCTGATGCCTTTGGCCCATGTCCGTGCCTTCTGTGGATGGAATCTTACAGTGCATCTCCTTTTGCATCTAGCTTCTTGCTCAACATTACGTGTGTAAGATTTATCAATATTGCTTCTTATTGTAGTTCATTCATGCCTGAGGCCGCGCTGTAGTATTCCGTAGGGTGAATACATCACAAAGTTATTTATCCATTCTATGTTAATGGGCATTTGGGTTGTTTCCAGCCGGGTGCAATTATGAATGGTGCTTCTGTGAACATTCCAGACCAGCACTTCTCAAACTTTAATGTACACATGAATCACCCAGAGAGCTTGTTAAAATACAGATCCCGATTCCAGGAGTTGGGGAAGGGGTCTGAGCATTTGTATTTCTAGAAAGTTCTCAGGTGATTCTAGTGCTGATCAACCACAACTGTGCTTTGCAAAGTGAGACTGCTTTGATGGACATGCATCTTGGGTGTGTACCCCACAAGGGACATGCTGGGGCATAGAGGCAGGTGTTCCTTTTAACTGACACCTCCTCCACCACTGTCTGCCAGAGGTTCTTGTTGCCTCATGACCTCACCAACACTTGGTACTATCTGCCTTTCTCTGTGACCACTCGGGGTGGTTAGGCAGCTGCTTCTCATGGTGGCCTGCACTTGCCCTTCTCTGGTAGCAGTGAGGTTGAGCGCCTTTGCCTGTGCCCATTGCCTGTTGAGCTCCTCATTGGTGAGCTACTGGTGCAGTGTCTTGCCCACTTTGAGGCTGCCTGTCTCTTTCTACTGAACGTTTAGGAGTTCTCAGTTATGGACACAGTCTTTTATCAGAGAAACTGCGTATCGCTTCTCCTCCCACGCTGTGACCTTTGCAATATCATTTCACCTGTTCTTTTTAATTTGGTGATCACTGCTCAGGGCTGGGGAGGTCACCGCGATACTCTTTTGCTCTCCTAACCGGCTTACAGGATGTGAACGGAAGGGTCTTTCTGTCAGCTGCTTACTGTACCAGCCTCACTTTCGCCCTCTTAGCTGTGAGCTCCTCTGTTGTTTCCAGCCTCTTGATGGTTTTGACTGCCCCATGAGTCCATCATTCCTGGGTGGCCTGTGCGGTGGTGCCTGAGATCGGTGGTGGATCAACAGATCCTTTGTGGACTGCAGATGTGCATCAGAAAGCAGCAGGCTTCAGCCCCACAGCCAGAGGGACAAAGGCCAGAGGCAGGTGGGGAGGCTGCCTCCCCACGTGTCTCCTGCGAGTCTCCTGCAAGCCCGATGACTTGGTTCTCATCAGATTAGGAACCTTCACCCCTGTGCTTGCTGTTCCCACAGGGCTGAGCACCTGGGCTTTGAATCTGGGTGTGGGTGGGACCCTGCAGTCTCGGCCTCTCCTCTCCCCCCACCCCCTTCTAGATGCTGTCTCTGACCTTTCACTTCTGCCTCAGAGGACTGTGAGGGTCCCCAGCACCCACTGAGCGCAGCTCCCCAATCACAGACCAAGAGTGTCCTGCTGTCTGAGGTCCCAGGGATATCACCTCCCACTGGCACCCCCTGAGAATAAGCCATGTAGGGGTGGATGAAACTGGAGTTTCCAAGGCTGGCCTGGGACCTGGACAAGTGCTACCCTGCCAGCCCTGGTCTCCCCAGCTGTAGATTGGCAATGATGGTGGCACTCAGAGCTGATGGGGAGACGCGAAGGTACTATGTAAAGCATTGAGAATGTGCCCAATGTGCATGGCCCAGAGTGCTCAAGTGACCATGGTGCCGCTCCCTGCTGTGATGGTTACTGTGTCAGTTATGGCTCTTGGGGTGCCCAGCCCCCGCCAACAGCTGCTAAGACCTGCATACCTTCCCTCCCCTTTGGATTTGCTGTTCCAATGCTTCCCTCCATCCTCTACCTGAAGACACCTTCTTCATGCCCTGAGGCCAACACCCCTACCTCTTCTAGGGGTCCCTTCTGATCTCCTACTGGGGTACAGTTGTGGTGCGGAGCAGGACAGGCTCTCATGGTGCTGCTCATAGAAGAATGTTTTCTGGTACTTACCATGTGCTGGCTCTCTGGGGAGGGCTCTTCATTGAGAACCTCCACTGGCTCACTCTGTGACCCCTGCTGACAGATGCCCACTGCTCCAAAGCCACTCACCCATCAGGACCCCAGGGAGGAGAGTGGGGCACTGCCACCCACGTGGTCTGTGACACAGAGCAAGGCCAAGAAGCACTGGTTATGTCAGCAGCTCTCAGAATGGTTCAGTCACCCTCCCGGGGTCCCCACATCCTTTTCCAGGATTCCACAAGATCACGTTTACAGCACAGTGGGCTGTGAGCTCAGGTGGAATTTTCTAAAAGTTTCACGCAGTGTGATGATGTCATCACCACTGAGGGCTGCTGGAGGTATGCATGTGTCTTCTGCCACTTCAAGAACTTCTCAGTTTTAATTCTGAATGCAATAAATAGTGATCGCTCTGGTCTGTGTAGACAGTGCTCTTTGGAGACCCCAGTCATTTTAGGTGGGGAAAAGGGTCCTAAGACCAAAAAAAAAAAAAAAAAATGAACTACAGCAGTCAGTGAATAGAAATCAGGAGGAGCGTTGAGTTTGGACTGTGTATACGGTCATGGATGGTGGTTTGGGTCTGCAGGGGAGCAGAAGCTCTGGGGCCCAGGGGAGGTGGTCTGAGATTACACTTCATCCCCAGAGCCCACAGAACCACCCAGAAGCCTTTGACCTGCACAGGCGGACACAGCGCAGGCTGGCCGGCTGTTCCAAGGTGTTTTCCACAGCAGAACAATTTGGAATAATTAGAACTTTACAAAATGTCTTTAAACACGCTGGTCATGGGCATAAGAAAACACTTGTGAAGTGTAATCAGTTATTAGCAGCTGATCAATTATCCCCATAGATAGCTGTTGAAGGGGGAGAGGAGAAGCAATAATAAGCCCCTTGATTAACTAATTTGAATATCTTTGGAGAACAAATTCCGAAATTTCTTTCTATTTTCTCGTGCTATTGTAACAGCCGGCACATCTGCTGGTAAGGCGAGATGGAAATGGTAATGAGCGCTGCTCTGTGAACGGGCTTCTTGTTTGGGGTCCAGGGAAGAGGCCCCCGGGTCCAACCAGCCGGGCCTGGGGACTTCATGCAGACTGGAGGGTGGGTGTGGGTGGCTGTGGCCAGCCCTGCTGTGCGGCATGGTGAGGTGCCAAAGTCAGAGAAGGTCATGGGGACTGGTTCTAGCAGGCAAAGGGCTGAGGTGGGCAGCACCCATCTGAGAGGTAGCACTGATAGTCCCAAAGGCTTGCTGGGGCCAGCTGGGCCTGGGGTGGTCCCAGGGTGCAGCTGACAGCTCCAGAGACCTACATCCTGGATCTCAGGTTTAACTGAGGCAGGAGGAATGAGTCTGGGCAGTATCAAGGGCTCCCTTGTCCCCAGAGGCCTCTGAGTGCATAGGGTGGCATGGGCACATCACCCCAGTGGCTGCTTCTTGCCGTCCTCCTGTGGTTAAGGTGAGAACCTGGTGTCAGATACCCTAACTCACAGCCAGCTCTGCTACCTCAGCTGTGTGACTTTAGGACGGTGACTTAACTTCTCAGTTCCTCCTCATGCTTATTTGGAAAGGAGTTTGGGTAAAGCAGCACCCTCTTCACAGGGTTCTTGGAGCAGAGGTCTGCACGCCGTGCAAGCACACTGTCATTGTGAGCCGCAGTCGTCGTTATTCTCTCCACTGCATGTAATTAGCAGGCTACGCTGAAGTTTGCAAACTGGCAGGCCAGGGTCCAAATCCCCCAATAAATCTGTTTTGTTTGGCACAAACTGTATTGTTAGGTTTCTCCCTGAATTAGTTGCCAATGATTAAAATTTGGAGATTTTCACGTTTTTAAAAACCTGGATTTGCCAAACATGGCGGTGCATGCCTATAATCCTAGCACTCGGGAGGCTGAGGCAGAAGGATCACGGTAAGGTTGAGGCCGCTCTGTCTCGTGACATAGCAAGACCATCTCAAAAAAAAAAAAAAAAAAAAAAAAAAAAAAAAAAAGAAAAAGAAAGCCTGGTTTTGGAGCTTTTCTGGCAATCAGATACTCGAGTACACATTGGGCCCTCTGTCCCAAGTGTCAGTGGGCCAGAGTTGAGCACCCAAAACCCCAGTAATGGGGCAGTTGTCACCCTGGACCTTCATCCCATGACATCACCACTGGGTTCCTGCAGTCTCTTTCCTCTAAGGCCCTTGAGGTCAGCTGGGGACAGGTGAGCCTTGTTCCTGGAGTGCTCAGAGCTTGTCACACAGCAGGTACCTTCATATGCCTGAGCACAAGTGTTTTTCCATTAGAGATTCCTGTAATGGAGCAGGTCTGTTCTGTGAGCAATCTCAGCACCAAGATGGTCTCTCCTGAAAAAAGATGACAAACTCCAACCTTGATAGTGTCTGCTCAGGGTCCCCCAGGTCCCAGCTCTCCTACCACCCAGTGCCCATTAGGAGACAATCCTGTTTTCCACCTTCCATCTCCCCTCTGCCTGGTCCTCCCCTCTCCTCTCCAGGTGCTCTGGAGACCCACTATCAGGGTCCAGTTGCCCACCCTGGGACCTGGTCTGAGCCCCAAAGCACCAGGAAAAGCTGCCTATGGCCCCAAGACTTGCAGCCACTGGTCCCTGTCCTCTTCATTCACACACAAGCCTTTTTCGTATTTAATTTGAAGCTATTTTTTTTAAATCCGAAACTAACTTTAAAATCCCTCCTTTCTCCTCCCATGACTGTTCCATTGCTTAAAAATGGCTTAACCAATTTGGGTTATTTTTAGAAAAATGCCTGGCATGTTGGCTGACAACCTATATTCTAAGTTTCAACCTGATAGGAAAAAGACAGAGTTTATAAACCTCTAGGGGGGAAAAAAGAATACACAGAACATTGCTTTGGAACAGAAATCATCTGAAACTGACCCGCGGTGTCCTGGCCACTGAGGGGTGTTGCTAGGCATCAGCCACCAGCTTGAAATCTCAAGAGACTGAAAGTGCAATGTGTCCTCGTGAGCTTCCATGCACGTGGCTGGGAGAATGGGACACGGGGTCTGTGGCCTGTGAGGCAGGGCAGATGGCATGGGTTTGAATCCCTGTGTCATGAGCTGGAGAAGCACTTTCTCTGAGCCATCAGTTCTGCTGTCCATGACATGGGGATGCTAGGGACA
The DNA here is from genome assembly GCF_000260255.1 of Octodon degus. Classification (NCBI taxonomy): domain Eukaryota; kingdom Metazoa; phylum Chordata; class Mammalia; order Rodentia; family Octodontidae; genus Octodon; species Octodon degus. The sequence continues at coordinate 8,678,134 of NW_004524652.1, forward strand.
GATGGGCGCCCAGTGATGTGTCCCTGATGCTGGCCACAGTCATGATGGCACAAGGCACAGACAACTCTAGAAACAAAACGTGAGCAAACTTTGAGACTGAGAGGTCGCCGAGCACAGCTTGCCAACCACCTGATCTGAGTGTTTTTGAACAGCATAGTGAGGAGTAATTTGCATACTGTGAAATTCACCAACGGTACAGGGACAATCCAGTGCTTTTTAGTGGATACATGGAGTTGTGTCACCATTCCCATGATATACTTCTAGACATTTCCATCACCTTCTGCAAAGATCTTTCGTGCCAATGTACAGTCCCTTTTTGATTTCACTCCCAGCCTCTGCCAAACACTGATCTCCTTTCTCAGTCATTTCATATAAAAGAATACTGCAGCCTGTGGTCTTCTGTGCCAGCTTCTGCCTTTCACCTTGCACTTCCAATGTTCGCTTGTGTGGTCAGGTGTCTGCATATTTTTTTTTCCTTTTATTGCAAAACAATATTCCGATGTGTGGCTGGACCACATTTTATCCATTCATCAGCTAATGGACAGTTGAGTTGTTTCCACTTTTTGGCCATTGTGACGAGAGCTGCTGTGAACATTTCGTGTGCAGATGTTGGCTGGACATATGTTTTCAGTTCTCTTGGGCAGAGGAGTGGAATTCTGGGTCATAGGGCACACTTAGGTTTAACTTGTGAAGAGATTGCCAGATAACTTCCAAGGTGGCTGGCTGCATTTTGCAGTCCCCCTGGCAGTGCCTGCCTGTGGAGGCATCTTCGTTGAAATGTGTGTTCTTGGTCCCTGATTTCAGTAAGGGTTTGGGCTGGGATTTCTAGGAGCAGTGAGAGCTTGAAGAGGGGCAAGGCAAGGGGGAGGGCGCAAAGCATAGGTCAAAGCCACACATCCTCACATGTCCCGAGATGGCACCATCCTGTAGAACTTTCGTGATCATGTAAGTGGTGTGCATCTGAACTTCTGGCGGGGTGGCCACCAGCACCTGTGTTGATTGAGCACTTGAGCTACATGGCATATGTGAGGCACGAATTTGTGGTTGTATTTTACTAGATAGCGTCTTACTATGTTGCCCAGGTTGGCCAGGAGCTCTTAAGCTTAAGGGAGCCTACTGTCTCAGCCTCCTGAGTATCTGGAACTACAGGCACAACCCCTGCACCCAGCCCGGTAAAGTTCACTTAGACATTCCAAATGTAAATAACTACAAGGGGGTTCCTGATGACCGTATTGGATGGCTCTGTTCTAGAAGTTTAAGGTCACTGCTCAGTAGGTGCTACACCTTTGAGGACTGATTGGTCAGAGTTCTACTCTTGTGATCATAGACAGCTGGGGCAGGCGTGGGGCTCACGGTCACAGGGCTGCATGTGCACAGAAGGATCCTGTCCAGATAGTTCTCAGGGCTTGTGAGAGGAGTTACAAGAACAATGTGGATGGGCTCTGGAGCTGGCAGAACCCAGGTTCAAATCCTAGCCATCACTTAGTGCGTCTGTGATGTGGGACAAGAAATCTGCCCCATGAACCTCAGTTTTCTCATCTGAAGAATGGAAGTTTTTATACCACTCTCGAAGGACTGCCATAAAATGCAGAAAATAATGACCTCTAGTCAATTGTGTCAGAGGAAATGGGAGTGATTGATCCCTTTCCCTGCATGCACACTGTGAAGGTCGGATCAACACCCCCTAGTAAGAGCAGGTGAACAGAGGCAAGGGTCACATGTTTTTACCTGAACAGAGTTTTGTGTGACACAGGAGCCTTTAGACTGAAGACCCGAAGGACAAGTGAACTGCCTACTATCATGCCTAGGGGCCAGGGGGTAGGACAGGTGTGGAGATTGGGATTGGACTCAAGGGTCCCATGGGAGGCAGACAGTCTCAGGGACACCCAGCTAGGCCCTCTGTTTAGATGCTTTCCATCTTCCTCCTGGGCCTGGAGTGGGGCCCTATCTGGAGTAAGGGTGGGCCTGATGACCTACATCAAACAAGTCACAGGTCAGCGGATTTCTTTATAGCCAGTTTTTACACAAAAAGTCAGAGGAAAACTAGCGCACTATTTTTAGGTTTTATGACTGGCTTTGCGGGGAAGAAAGTTTTCTGATTTCCAAGACCCATATTGGGAGAAAAAAATACAGTTTCTGTGCCTCATTCAGAGGAGGACAGAGGACAAGAGCCAGGAGGGCAGGAGAGGGTCAGAGAGGAGCCTTGCCCCTGTGGCCTTCACGTCAGGGCTCATTCCCCGAGTGCAGACCCCACAAGCGTGCATGGGGAGAATTCAGCTTCTGTGATCCTTGTAATGATTTTTGCTCTGCCTGGTCCCCAGGTTTGGATAAAGGCCAGGGAAACCCTGCATCCCACATCCTCTTCCTGGAAACTAAGCTGTTAGACTGTCAGCACCACAGGGTCCAGGGACATTGTTTGCTGTGGTCACTGCTCATCCACAGCACCTGGAACAGTGCCTGAGCACAGACAGGGGGCACTCAGCCCACGGCTGTTGAGTGAATAAGTGAGCAAATAATGTCACCGGCTTGTCAGAGAGCAGGAGCCCTCCAGTGGGTGTGCAATGGCTAAGAGTTGTGGGGCAGGTCATCCAGTCCAGCGCCATCCGGCGGTGGTAGAGCCACAGCTGGGGTTTGTACAGTGAAAAATAGAGCCCCAAACATGCATGGCTTTGCATCCAAGTCATAGCCCCAGGCCTCCCACACTGCCAGGATGTGCTACCTTTGGGGGTTACAGGGCCCCTCAGTCCTGTTGGGAGAACACACTTCATCCTTCTGTTCATCTAAATTCACTCCTCCCTCTCTCTCTGCCTCTCTCCCCCACCCCCTCACATTTTATTCTTGCTTTTTGATTCCTACCTCTTTGGACATCAAAGTAAAATACTTCTATTTTTACATAACTGTTAGCTTTCTTTGATTTGTGTGAGACCTCTTGTAGTTATCAAAACCTTTTCCTCTTTACTATTGCTGTTCAATATGCAAAGAAACTTGGAGTGGTGAACATTCATTCAAAAAATGCCTGTTGAGCTTTGTGTAGGCCTAGAGCTGGGATGAACAAAACCACTAAGCACCCAGCCCTCTGGGAACTTCCAGGCTTAGGGAGGAGGCAGACAATTACACGGGCTGGGAGATAGCTCAGAGGCATAAGCACCTACCTGGCAAGCACAAGGACTGGAGTTTGATCCTAAGCCCTGCACATGCTGTGTGGGCCCTCGGAACCAGGCATGGTGGCATATGCCTGTAATCCCAACACTCAGGAGGTTGAGACACAAATGCTGCTGTGAGTTTGAGACTGGCCTGGGGGCTACAAAAGTGAGCATGAGGCCATTCCGAACTGCATAGTGAGACCCTGTCTCTAAATAAATAAATAAGTAATGTTGTCTTTACAAATGGTCCTCTGTGAGAAAGGACAAACAGGGTGTCTGCTTTAGCCTTAGGGGTGTGGTGTGGGTACAGTGTAGGCAAGGGGAGGGACTGCAAGTAGAGAAAACGCATTCCCAAATGGCCCAGGGTAGGAAAGAGGCTGGCTGCCTGGAAGACCAGAAATGAAAGTACAACTGGAGCACTGAGAGAAAGAAGAGAGGGGACTCCGTGAAGGCCAGAGCCCCTGGGGCTGGACCTACAGGTCCCGCTGAAGAGTCTGATTTAATCTAACACGGGGACAAATTAATTCAGAAGTGAGTTTCGAGCCAGGCAGACAAGACTGGCTCACATTTAAGCAGCTCACTCCGTCTGCCACGTGAGGCTGGGCACCGGGAGAAGAGGAGGCGGCCCTGGAAATAGCCTGGGCCATGGGTGGGGGAGGGGTGGCAGCTTGGACAAAGGCGGAGTGGGGGTGGTGGTTATTTCTGGGCAGTGAGAGGTACTTGGGAGAGTGGCTGGGTTTCATTTAGTGTCACTGTTATCCTCACACTGCAGGTGGGGAGAAGTGACTCCCTCCGGCTCTGAGCTGGCAAGTGCAGCAGGGGAGATTCCATGCCAGGTCTGCAGGCTACGGTGATCCTCCTCTCCTGCCGCATCCTGCGGCATGATATCTGGCCTAGGTCTCCCCAGCTGAGGTGATTCCCTAAAGAAGCCTCGTCCCCATTTTATAGATGAGTACACTGAGGCATTAGGAGCTCTCGGCGTCCAGCAGCAGTTGATCCCGGCCATGCTCCTGAGCTTTCAGTGGGAACCATGCTGGGCCTGGCCCTGCAGGCTCTATGGGGAGGAGTGGCGAGCCCGCTGGCCATCAGACACTGTCTTCTCCTGGTCAGGGCAGCACAAACCCAGTTCTGCTCAGACTCTGGGTGTCGCGGAGTCTCCCTGTGAACACGGTCTTTGGGTCAGTGCTCTTGTGTGTCTTGGCTCCATGTGTCACTTTGTCTCTCTTCTACTCTTTTCTCTCTTTCATAGTGTTGGGGATCAAGCTTAGGGCCTGGCCCATGCTAAGCAAGTGCTCTGTTCCTGAGTCCATATATTTTTATCTGTGTGCATGTGTGTATATCTCAATCTGTATTTATGTCTTCTGTATATATATATTTGTTTAGATATAAACATATATATTTCTGTGTGTATTTATGTCTGTGTATGTGTGTGTATTTTCTTGCACGTCTGTATATGTGTCACATTTATATGTACCTTTGTGTGTAACTGTATGCATTTATGTGCATGTGAACCTGCAGGCCTGTATGTATTCATGGCTCTCTCTGTCTCTGTATGTGGGTTTTTTGGCCATATTAGGGTTGGTTTTTTTTTTTTGTTTGTTTTTTTTTTAATTTTTTTTTTTAAATTTTATTTGTGTGTGTGTGTGTGTGTGTGTGTGTGTGTGTGTGTGGCCAGCTCAGCCCACCAGGGGGCGGGCTGGCTGGCATGTGGTGCTGGGGGATTGAACCATGGTCCCTGTGCTTTGCTGAACTTGTTCTAAGTAGGTGCTTTAGACCACTGAGCCATCTCACCAGCCCCATATTAGGGTTTGAACTCAGGATCTTCACATTGAGCTATGTCCCCAGCCCTTTTTATTATTTATTTATGTATTTATTTATTTTATATTTTAGGGAAGGGTCTACAAGATGTTCAGGGTCTCACTACTACATTGGACTCATAGTGATCCCTGTTTACAGCCTCCCAAGAGCTGGGGTTACAGACCCCCCCCCAACCGCTCCCAGTCTCAGTTGCCATTTCAGCAGGCCTGGGGAATCAAACCTTTGGCTTCTGCGCCTACTTGCAGGAGCTTTAATCTGCTGAGCTGTATGGCCAGCCCTCTAGCCCTGTTTATTTTTTAAGGCCTGGTCTCACTGAGTTGCTGAGTGGCCCCAACTGGTCTTGAAATTGCAAACCTCTTGTGTCACCCTGCCTGAGTGCTGGGTTAATAAGTATGCACCATCCCACCCTGCTTGTATTTGTGTTTTCTGTGGCTGTATCTCTTGCTTATCTCTGTTTATGTGCCTTTGTGTGTCACCCACACTCATGTAGACCCTTCGTAGTTTGCTGTCATATCCTGGGTACAGCTGCCACCTCCAGTTCCTGGTCTTCCCTGCTGATGGGCGATTGGGTGTATCCTGGGGTGGGGTAGAAGGCTGAGTGCTCCATTTTAAAAGCTTCCTGGGCTCTGGAGAGCCATGGCACTTGGGGAAAAGTCTTCTCTGTGTGGTTTTTGAAAGTGGCTGTCTGTAATTTGGGGCAGTCTCAGCCTTTGTTTACCACTCATGGGGTCAGGGCCTGCCCTGGTTAGATGCCCCATCCATTGTTGATTCGACTGCACCAGGGAAAGTGTGTGACTCTGAGGCTCTGGTGGCTTCTGGTGACTAAAGTCAGCTGGTTGAGAGTCTTGTGGTATTAATAATAAACATTTTAATAAAATGGAAGTAAGCCAGGCACAGTGGTCACATCTGTAATCCCAGCAACTCAGGAGGCTGAGGCAGGATGATCACAAGTTGGAGGCTAGCATTGGCAACTTGGTGGGGCCCTGTCTCAAAAAAAATAAAAGGGTTGGGGGTGTAACTCAGTGGTATAATATTTGCCTAGTGTATGTGAAGTCCTGGATTTGATGCCCATCATCAAAAAAGGTCCCCCCCTTTATCCCTTTCCCTTTCTGTGTGTGTGTGTGTGTGTGTGTGTGTGTGTGTGTGTGTGTGTTTTTCTAGTGATTGAACCCGGGGACCTCACACCTGAAAGGCAAGTACTTTACCACTGAGCTGCACTACCAGCGCTGTCTTTTCCTTTCTAGAAGTGGCAAGAAATGTATCCCAGAGATCATTATGTATACCCCAAATGTACCAATAAAAATTTAATAAAAAAGAAAGAAACAAAAAAATAAAAAGCATAGGGTTTCTGTAAAATGGAAGAAAAAGAAAAAGAAATGTATCCCAGGGCCCTCCACAGTTCAGAGGGAAGTGGGACCTTGGCTGGGTGGCCTTGCACAGCCAATTAGTGCCTTGGCTTATTGAGGTGCTGGGAGGAGGCGGAGAATGGGGTCCTTCTCAGGTAACCCCACCTGGTCAGCTCTGTTCAATGCAGGTTCCTTGGTTTGGGGTAAATGTCTTCCGGACCTAGAAGGAACAGCCATGGTACGAGTGTATGTCTGGGATGAGCGTCCCCAAGGGCCGGAACCACGGCAGGATGGGAAGGTCATTCCATTTGACCTCTGCTGCTCTCCTCCTTATCAGCCCTACTACATATTTTTCTTTAAAAATGGCTCCTTGGGGTGAAAATTTTTTAAATAAAATAAGCCTTTTTTCATCTCCATGCTTACCCAGTAGGCTCTGCGGAGCATTTATTAACAGTAATGCGCCCCATTTGTTTAGGAAGCAATTGCATCTCCAGATTTCTGCTGGTCCTTGCAGGAGGCCCTCGAGGCATCCTTGCCCTCATTTGACCAATGGTGGGGCAGCGGGAGGTCAGGCACTTGCCCAAGTCCACAGAAAAGTGGGGAATGATGCCGAGCCCCGCTGCAGTGGCCTGTGCCTGGCTGAGCCAATGCCCCCTCCGTGGCCGGGCTTCTCAGTCCTGCCAAGGGCCTCACCTGGCAGGGCAGCACCTACTCTGACCTGCTCCCTGCCTCTCCTGCCTGCTGCCCCCACACACTTGCCAGGGTCACCAGAGTCGGTATTTCTGCTCTCCCCGGGTGCAGGCTCTCTGCTACCTGAGAGGAAGTGCTTCTCCTCAGCCTCTCAGGGGCATTGCGCTTTTACCCCATGACACTGACTCGATCCCCACAGTCCCCGGTATGCATCCAGGTAACCAGCCACACCCCACAGCCAGGTTCCCTGCCCCAGTGCCTGCTCCCTATGACTTCTCCAGGTGTCACCCACTTCCAGTGACTGTTGCTGTCCCCTCAGGGCTGCCCTAAGGACAGTCACCTGTGTGACTGTCTTCACCCCAGCTCAGCTCCAGAAGGCCCTGAGAACTCTGCCTGCCATATACAGGCACTCAGTGAGTGCTTCCTTCTCTGCCTGCACTTTTCACTGGCTCCTTTCTTAGGTGAGTTTGCCAAAGCTTCCTGAAGCTGCCGCAGACCTTCCTCCTATCCCCAGTGTTAAAAGCAAGGATGCTGAGAGAAATGACCGGGAGGACAGCATGCTTGCAAGTGGCCCCAGCTGGCAAGGCCCTGCAGTGTCTGGAGAAGCGAGAGCAGGTCAGAGCCCCACTCTGCTTCCTCATAACTGCGCCAGCCAAGGAGTCATCAGGAGCGCAGACCACTCGGGGCCGGGATGTGGAAAGTGCCTGCCCCAACAGATGAGGCCTCGCCGTGGTGGCCCTAGCAGCTGCCTGGCACATAGTAGGCGCTCAGCAGACATTTGCTGTGTGAACAAGTGAGTGATGACCTCAGTATCCCCATCTGACCCCGGAAGGTGAGGCCAGCACACCCAGCTGCACCAGATGTGCTGCCCCTAAGAGGACACTTGAGGGAACCCCACCCCCACCTGACACTGTCAGAGGGAGACTACTTTGTTTTCCTGGTGCCATGGGGTGATAAACTCCAAGAACTCCGGAATATAAAATAGCAATCAAGGGCAGGAGGAAGTGATCAGATGCAGCTCCGGTTTTCAGGGCTTGCCACGAGATAATTAGGCATTTGATTGGCATCCACGCTCAAGGACAGCCACCCCAGCGCCTGCCCACACCCAGCAGCATGGGCTGCCTGCCTGCCTGTTGCTTGGGGAGCTGGTTATTGGCCAGTCCATGTTTCATTTGTCTGTTTTTCATCCATTCACTCAGCAGATATTGTGCACCTGCTGTGATACAGCAGTGACCAAGGCAGGTCATAAACAAATGGAAAAGAGATGACACATCATGGCAGGCCAGGTGTTACAGGGCAGAACAAGCAGGGAGAAGTCAGGGTGATGAAGAGCAGGAGGTGTGGAGAGTGCTCCCCTGGGAAGCGCTCATGCCCCTAACAGAAGTCACCACTGTGTTCTAAATCAGACAGTGGGAGGGGTCTCGGAGTGGTAAGTGGAAGAGCAGAGGCTGCAGGGAGTCAAGGAAAAGACCCATGTGGATGCTGAAGAAGTAGCATTGGGGGCCAAGGGAACAGCCAGTGACAAGGCCCTGAGGCAGGAATGTGTTCAGTGTCTTCCGCGGCCTGCTGGGACCCTGGGTGACCAAAGCAGAGTGACTAGGGCAGAGTAGAGGGCAGAGAGGCCAGAGATGATGCTGACCTGGATGGGAGCCGTGGAAGGTTTTGGAGCAGAGGAGGGCAGGGTGTGGTGGGCTTGACAGGACCCCTGTGTCTCCTGCGTGGGAAAAGAACCACAAGAAGGTGAGGGAGCAGTAGGGAGCCTGGAGACGAGGCTGTCATAGGTGTCCAGAGAGCAATGACAGAGACCTGGCCCAGGCTCCCATCAGTAGAGAGGATGAGAAATTGTCAGAGCAAGAGAACAGAATTTGCTGATTTGTGCCAGTCTCACACCCAGTACAGGGCAGGTGGCTGACTCCCCACACCTCCAGGGTCTCAGGGCTGGCAGCTGTCCCATTCCAAACACCAGTCTTGGTCCCAGGTATGCAAAAGGAGGGTCAGACACTTTCCAGAACCTCCCAGGCTCTTAACCTCTCGGGCTGCTGACCTCCCACCCTGTGGTACCCCCAGAGAGAGGTAAGGCTGAGACCCCCTTTGCAGTGATGAGGCCACTGGGCTGCCTGCCCAGCGGCGACAGCTCTTGGCCTCCCTCAAACTGAGAACAAATTGCTGCCCAGATTTTCTAGAAGCCAGAGCTACACCTGCAAGTGCTTGGGAAGCTGTAACGTTAATTGTCTTTGCTCTCTGTGACCAAAGGCTCTGGGTGGATAGGACCGGGGTCTCTCTGCTCACTGGCTACATTTTAAGCACCCAGAGGATAGCTGTTGAGTAAATGAATGAGTCCTTGGGTGGGGAGATGCATGGACAGACAGGCAGACAGTCCCGGGAATGCTACCCTTGCCTGTCTCTGAGGCAGAGCACCAAAGAAACAAACCAGAAGATCCCAGTACTCAGTAGGCTGAGGCAGCAGTATCACTGAATTTGAGACCAGCCTGGGCTACATAGAGTTGAAGCCCAGCCTGAGCTTTATTGTGAGACCCTGTCGCAAAAACCAAATAAACATACAACCCAGAAGAAATAACCAGAAGAGTGGCTTTGGGTAGATGGCTTTGTCCCTCTGCAGATACCATGGCACCTGTGACCTAGGACAATTCATTCTGTCCACAGATGTTTCTGGAGACTCTGCCCTCCCCAGCACTGCTGGGAGACGGTGCTTTCTTTGAGTTTCTTAGCATGCTCCTAGTACAGGAGAGTGATTAGAAGGTGGACACTGTCCTGGAAGCATGCTAAGAAGTTGTCAGCAGCCTCCCAGCACACACCCAGACCTCAGCTTGAACTTGCTGAGAGTGACCTGCCCATCACTCATGCTGCAGGATTGCAGCACAGCCAGCCTGGCCTGCAGCTCTGTCTCACAGGCCCCGCCCCTTGCCCCAGCCTCAGATAATTGGCCCAATACATCTTGGTGTGAGAAATTTACATACAGCACAGGGAGTGATGGATGGCTCTGGTAACCCAGGCCTTCTCCAGCCTGGTTCTGTTATCCATCTCTTGTCTGTCTCCTTGTCGTGGCAGGCTAGTGTGTGCCCTCCGTCCCAGGTTATCCCCAGCTCCCTCCCAGAGCTACTCCTCTGCAGGCGACACTGCCAGCCTGCCCCACCACAGATTAAGCCCCTGCGCTCTGAATAGCCCCAGAAAGCTACCTCTTTGCAGTTTGCCAGGGCTGCTGACAGGGATGCGCTGAATAGCTGTGTGGGTTTGAGATGCAGGGTGGACATTTGGCTGCTCCAAGTGATGTCCCCACCTTGCCCCGGCCACAAGTGCGTCTCCTGCTTATTTACACTAACTGTCATTCATTCCACAATTTCAAATGCCTACTTTGCACCAGATATGGAGCAAGAACCTGCAGATAAAACTGTGAAACACACAGCACCCACCCTGGAGGGACAGACATGCCCTGGACACGGTGCCTGGCACTTTCCTTCCCAGTCCTGGTGTGTGCAGTCACCAGGCTGAGGCGGGAGGATTACGGCAGGTCAGAGGCTAGCCTGGACTGTATCACTGACCAAGGCCGTCCTGAATGACATGGTGAGACCCTGTCTCAAAAACCAAAACCACACTTCACCTCCTTATGGTGGAGGCGTATCAGGCCAGTTACCATAATAGCTGTAGAGACACAAATTGTCATCCCCATTTTTCAGATACAAAAACTAAGGTCTTACTAACCTTTTCTAAGGACAGAGAGCAGTGCTTTGTTTTGGTTCTTTTATTTTTAAGGCAGTGTTTATGGCACAGTATATGCTAGTGACAAAGTTCATTTTCAAATGCAGTTGTTTAGGTTTAAGAAAGGAAAGAGTCATACAGAGGTTCAGAACAATCCAGCTATACCTGTGATGCCTAGTGTCAGATTAATGGTTACCTTGGAGGCTGAGGCAGGAGGATCACCCCAAGTTCAAGGCTACCCTGGGGTACATAGTAAGTTCAAGGCCAGGCTGAGCTACACAGCAAGACCCTGTCTCAAAATAATAATAATAATAATAATAATAATAATAATAATAATACATGCATTTAGGAGCACAAGGGAGTTTCTGAGGGGCTGGGGTATCTGTGCTCTTATGTCCCAAACTGGGCAGGACTTACAAGGACATAAACTTAAAGTTGTTGAACTTAAAGTCATGCCTCTCTCAACCAAGAAAATTCTAGGGGTCAATTTGAAGACAAATATTAAGTGGATAGCTGTTTAGATGAAATAGTAATATGACAAAATTTATGCAAAGGAGCAGGTGTCTAGGTTTGGGCCACTGGGCTCTCTGTGGCTTATGTGTTCTAGGGTCTTGAAGTCTGAGTCCTTGCAAGACCCTCTTGGGGCTGGGGCACTCTCCAGGCAGCGGGTACTTGCAGTCAGTAAGTGGTGGGGCTGCCAGTCCCAGCCAAAGAGCCCCTTCCTGCAAGCCCTTGCTTCCTGCCGTGGCTGGTCTGGGGGAGGCTGTATTCCAGCTTCCTTTCTCTGCAGATTGGCCCGAGCCTCAGCTGCTTCCATCATCTGCTTCAAGCTCATTAAAATTATTTCTTTTTAGTTGCAAATGGGCTGTTTATGATGATCATTATTTGAATGGTCTGCGCCCGGGCTCCGGGCTGTCTGTCTGCTGCTGATGGCCGGTTAATCAGATGAGTCTCCTCCCAGCTTGGGCCTGGCCCAAAGTCTGGGGCTGTGTTAATCATGGTTCCCCCTAGGGCTGGGGGTGGGGGCCACACTGAGAGAGGCCCTGATCCGGTGGGATTGTGGAAGCCGGGGCCCTGCTAGGTGGGTGCGCTGTGGTCTGCACACGTGTTTCTAAAACTCCACTTCAGATCAGGGCTGGTTTATGTTCATGACAGAATTTTTTTTCTGTTCCTTTGAAATAAATATAGTACCATGAGCTTTTTATTTTAAGCATGTTTATTTTAAAAGACCATTGTCAATTCTGTATTTGGCCCTGTTGCTTTGTTGATGTTCCAATATTTTTTTAGGGTGGAAAGGAGTAGTTTTTAATCTCTTCACTTGCCATCAAACTTGGCAATGCTCTGTGAGTCTTGTTTTTGCTTATTTTTGTTTTCTTTTCTCTCTTTTTCTTTTTGGTAAGATTTTTACTGACCCATAAAGCTCAGAACTCTTAAAATTGCTGATCCAGTGAGGCATTCTTTGAGCTCTCAGTATATCTAAAATAAGATTAATATCAGCTCACATTTATTGAACTCTTGGTGCTGTGCTTGATGCTCTCCCATTTATATTACATCATTTGAAACAAGCTCCCCCACACGCCCCCCAGCTAATAGGGAAGTGGAGCAGAAGCCTGCTAAAGAGCAAGGCATTAAAAATTTGCCTTTATAATCCACTAAGGGGATCAGCCATACCTCAACTGTTAGAATTGACTATAATTTATTTCCTAGACTCTGTTTGAATCACCTTATAGACACATTAATGTGTTTGTTACATGAGATGATGGATATTAGAAACACAGGATGGTGCCTGGTGTATGTGAACACTGGATAAATGCTAGATTTTGCTGTTAGTATTACTGGTTGTAGGGGAGCTTACCATAGACATATAGCAAGAATTTGGGGTTGAGGTGTGAATATAGATTTAGGCAAAGTTAAGGAGAATGTGAACATCTGTGACCTCAGGGCCTCCAAGGCCCCCACAGGAGGGCTGCGCGTATGGCCGGGCTGCTGATACTCTCTGCCTTGCCTGTCCCTGCTCCCTGCAGTGTGGGTGCAGCAGACACCCTGCCTGTCAGATCTGTGTCCACCAGCAGCCAGGAGGTACAGGTGGGAGGAGCAAGGCACGACAGTGGGACACATCCAGCAGCTGGATTCACCTGCTCTGAGATTTCTTTTTAGAACCTTGGATATGGCTGGTTTGGATATTTTTAATGAGAGTGAAAGTCCAGCTCCCAGCACTGATCCTGATTGCTGTGATGTGGAGAGATACAGTGTCGCTAAGATACGGACACAGTGTCAGATATGATAGCCCCAAATCAAGTGATGTAAACCCAAGTTCCAGTTCTGTTTGTCCTGCAGCAATATAAAAATTACATCATTGTCTTGAAAAGAAATAAGAAAAACTTTGATGAGCACTCTGCCACAACTCCGATTGACCATGGCACTCCAGTTCTTTGTCTCCTGCCAAGTGAGATTCTGTCTACCTGGCTGCATCAGATGTTGGCTTTTGTCAACCTTTATATATTGCTACAAACATTTTCTCCCCAGTCTCTTGATGTTTTGGTTGTGGTCCATTGTGATTTCTTTATTGGCAAATACAATTAGTTTTAAATGGTGATAGAAGAGAAGTTTCCTTTTTTCTCATACCTTGTTTCTCGACTAGCTCAAAATTACAGGGGAGTCTTGGGTTGGAAGTAGGTTTACCCTGTGCTCTTGCAAGAATTTGTTTCAGCACCTTGGAGAGCACCCGTCCCTCAGCCTCTGTTTTCAGTTATTTTTGTGCCTCTGCCTTGTTCAGCCTCATCTTATGATTCTTCTAAGAGGTTAGAAGAATTTTTTAATTTCTCTAGAAACAAAAATTATTTCCAGGATTACTCTAGAAGTCTCCAGAGGCCAGAGGCAGTGGTCCCAGGCATCAGGTACCAGGTTTATGGTGGTAAGGTGAATTGCTGTTGAGCAGACTTAGCGACTCTCAGACATGATATAAGACAATTACCATGCATTTTGTCTCTTCGAGGGAAAAGGATTTGCAGTAGGTTAATAGTACTTTTATTTCATTATCTAATGGTAAAAGTGTTTCATTGTGTGTGCAAGATGAATGTGTATTAGCAATGACAAATGGGGTCTTTCAACACGGTGCCGGGCCTCATCATACATATGTTAGATTAAAGAGTTCACCCTGGAAATACACTCCGCATCTGCGTGTGTGTTTTTAATAAATCTGATTGAAGAAATTTATTGCACCACTGGATTTAGGAAATTATGGGGCTTGATTGCTGCAAATATAATCGTGTGATATATACAGAAATGCTCCTCGAGTTATGGTCCAGAAAAAAAGCCCATCTCGAGATGGTGCCAGAAAGCAGCAGACCACATAAACAGAGCATTTCTTGAATTATGCAAATGAAATCCATGACAACTCATGGTGAATTGTACTCCCCCTGTGAAGCTGCCACCATTAAAGTGAAGAAAGCTTCAAGAAGGGCGACCAAATATACATATACGACCAGCACACATTGTCTGTGATAAGTGTGAACTGCAGCATCTCCTTCCATCTCTCTCTCTTTCTCTCTCTCTCTCTCTCTCTCTTTCTCCCTCTCTCTCTCTCTCCCTCTCTCTCTCTCCCTCTCTCTCTCCCTCTTTCCCTCTTTCCCTCTTTCCCTCTCACTGGTACATCGAGAAAAACCGTGGTTTCGTGCCCTCGTCGCACACATGCAGACAGGGTGCTTTCTAATCCATTTCCTCCCAGTCCAGGAGTCTTCAATGAAATATTTCTTATACCCGAAGTGAACCTTAAATGATTTACCGTAGGGTACACGCAAGGTCAGCATGCTTCTTATTGGCACCTTCATTTTTCCAAAATCTACTGAAATTAAAAAGCCATCTATATCTTTAGAGGCGTATTTATGAACCTTTAAGTGTAAGTAAGTCATAGTTGGAACAGTTCCCACCTCTGATATATGAAAGCTGTCGACAGCACTTTCCTGCACTATAATATGCCCATACAATATGCCGCACTTTACTATTTTGACACGGTTTGGAGATGTTTTCTACAGTTACTGACAAGCTTATGCCATCACTCCTTTGGAAATTTAAGAGGTGGGGCAGGGGTGGGGAAGAGATGGGGAAAACCAACAACTCCACCCAACTTTATGGGAGACTATTGACCTGGCCTGACTTCCAGCAAGCAAAAAAGCTGTCCTGGATTTTTGTTTTTCCTGGTTGCCTCCCCAGCTTTGTAAATTATTCCTTTGTGCCAGGAGTCAATATCTTTTCTAAGCTTTGTAAGTTACAAAAACTTGTTCAGTATGCTATTTTGTGCAATGATTAAAAAGGAAAAAGAGGAAAAAAATCTTTTTCCTCTCTCTCTCTCCCTCCTCTTCTCTCTCTCTCCCTGTCCTTCTCTCTTTCTCTCTCTTTCTCTTATTGTTCCAGAAGGAGCTTAATTCCATCGCTTCTGAGCTGTCTGCACGGCAGGAGGAGAGTGAGCATTCTCATAAACATTTAATTGAACTCCGCCGGGAATTTAAGAAAAATGTACCTGAGGTACAGTATATTTGCTGTTATAGAATTAACTCAGTAGGAATGCAGATTTTTCTCTGTTCAAACTATATTTTGAAAACTGTAGACATAAGTGACTAACAAGAAAAGAAGCTAATTAGCCACAAAGAAGAATTACAGTCCCCCGCCTCTCAGGGCTTCTTGGCTTAGCGGTGCTCAGCAGTGCTGTCTGAAGTTAGGGCAAAACCACTTCTCCATTAAAGTCATTGTTTTTGAGGACTCCAGGAGACGTCCATTTTCCTCCACGTCTACATCTAAGTCAAATGCTTAGCCTTGACAGCAAAGCAGCTTGGCCCTAGCTCTTGATTTTATTTTGTTTTTTTGTTGGCATCCGTGAGCTGGCAGAGATGGATTCCACTGTCACCCCCAAAACTCTGTCCCCGCCACCTGTAAATGCACCTATTTTCCCTCTCCACACCACTCTCTCCTAGTTCCAGCTGCCAGCTTCATCTCTTTGCTGCCATGGGGTGGCCCCAAGAATGACCAGCCCCCCGCAATGGCAGGACCCCCAAGAGAAACAGACTGGCACAGACATGTTTCTGTTCTTGCCAGGGTGAATGTGTGAATTCTTTTATCTCCTCTATCAGGCCCCCTGTTGCTTCTCAAATTTAAAAAAAAATGATGAGCATAAACACAAATAGAAAAATAAAGTCCCTAAAAAGAAAGAAAGAAAAAGAAAGTCCTTGACTCTGTTACATAGGCAGGGATACAACACATCAGCACCATCAGGGAGACAGACATGAGGCCAGGCCTAACCCCAGCCACCTGTGTCTCCCTCTGGGCAGCAGAAGGTTAAGGCTCCACTGCTCCGTGCTCCGGCCTTACCTACTCAGTGTGCTGGACTCTGGCAGAGGGTGGCAGGGCCCACGGCAGAGACCTTGAGTCCAGCAGTTACACCCGGCCTGTCTACTTCCCAGCTCTCCTTTCTGTCCTTTCAATGGAGGGGGGCTAGTGAGGAAGCAGGCCTCCTGCCAGGCAGCCTCAATGCCTTCGCTATAAAATCCTGCTCACACCCATCATAGCTTTCTCCAGTTAAGGGAAGAGCAGGGCCTGGGATTTAGCTAGGAATTGTCTGTGGACCAAGTCAAGATGGAAGCTGAAGGGACTGGGGAGATGGCTCAGTAAAATAAGCACTTCCCTGGCAAGCACAAGGGCCTGATTTCAATTCCCGGTTCTGCGAAAAAAAAAAAAAAAAAGAAGCTGAAGTTTGAGGACTGAGAGTGTTCAAGGAGGAGGCATGAATCTCAGAGTAGAGGACGTCTCCCCCGTCACAGCCTTGGAAAAGCTGAGTCAGGTCCTTGCATTACTCCCAAGCGCTATAAAGCCCTAGGTGGTACTGATGGACACTACCTGCATCCCCCACTCCTCTGCCCAAAATCACACAGCTTGGCCTTTAAGCTGACCTTTCTCCCCAGGAGGAGAGTGCCCCTGACTTACCCATCTCTGGCAAGCACAGAGCTGAGTGGGCTGCAGATTGTCACAGCCCTGCACACCTTCTCCCTCTCAATCTCTCTGGTCCACTTAAACTGTCTGTCTTGTTCTCTTTCTCCCAATACAGGAAATGCCCCCTCCTCACCCCTGCCTTCGTCCATGTGGACCTCCCCCCCCCAGGTGATAAGGGAAATCCAGGCCAGGTTTTAAACCTTGGAGTTTGACTTACATAATTTTAATACTGCATAATTATGCAATTATGTAATTAGGAGGAATAAGTTTCCATTCCTGTTATAGTCATGGCTCTAAAAATTCTCAGTTTTGGAATTTGTCTCACCCGATGGGAGAGTTGTGCCAAGGCTTTATTTAAGAGCATTGTCTGGTGCCAGTTCACCTGCTGCTCCTGCCTCTGCCCAGCCTCCCCTGCAGTTCATCTCTAGAGGGTGCAGAGGGCCCCCAGAAATGGCCACAGACCCTGTCAGACTCCCCCACCATCAGCTCCCAGATCCTGGTCTCTTGAATTCACTTGAGTGTAGGGTTATAAAAAGAGCCTTTGTAGGAAGTCTGGTGGCCTGGGCTCAAGTCCCAACCATGCTACCTTCTTGCTGTGTGACCCTGAAGAGACCCCTTCTGTCACTAACATTTCCAAAACCTGGACCAGGAGTCACCTGCTGTGTGTTTTATTCAGTCTGTAAAGTCTCCCGGCATTTAGCATCTCAAATTTCATCTGCAAATTGGCTTTCCTGTGTCTTCTGAGGCTGCCCAACAATTTCGTAGCCCGCAGGCTCCATGCCATGCTGGGTTGTAAGCTGGACCCAAGGCACTGCATCCTCTTAGCCCAGCTCCCTCCTGTCCACTCCCTGCCTGGCCTTGATGGGCACTTGGGTTCACCACTGTGACCTGGCATCTCATACCTCATCTCTGCCATCCCCCAGCCTTTGCACTGAGGACCCTCGGGACCAGATCCAGGGAGGTCATGGGCACTGTCTACATCCCCACGTATAGATTCCACTTATGTCAGTGTATCAGCAGTTCCAAGAGGACCTGGAGGACAGAAATTAGTGAAGAGGGGACCCAGGACGGAGAGAGCTTCCAAGGGCAAAGACAACACAACTTTCTTTTCAGGGCTAATGGGATCTTTCCCTGACCACCTGTATCCTTCTGCCCATCTCTTCTGTTTCTCTTTGTTTCCCCCTCCAGCCCTTCCCCATCCCTCCCCCCAGTTTTCTTGTACTCTGGCTGACTGTGGATCCCAGAGGCTTTGGGGTTAATGTTTGGGAACCTGTAGTTCGGAGGCTTCCCTCTTTACATCGGGGAAAAGAACCAATAGGGATCTGCCAGGGTAGCCCTTGGGTCTGAGAACTGCAAGGTCAAGAAGAAGTCAGGGAATTCAGGTCTGCAAATTAGAGGGCCCCAGTGGCCAGGGCAGATGTTCCGTGAAGATAGCTTCCATCCATAGCTTCCATCGGTGTTGGTGGAGCCCTTCTAAGCTGAGCAGTACCGCACAAGGGGGCCCAACAGGTCCCCAAAACTCACTGTGCATTGTGGTGAGGAAGGACACATAGGTAGAGAAGTCGACACAAGCTGCAGTCACAGTGGGGTGTTGGCATGTGGGAGACAGCATGCTGCAGAAGACAGCCCCCAAGTGACAAGACAGAGAGACATGCTAAAGGGCTTTGGTGGTAGCACAGAGAGGGGAGAAGTAGGCCGCTTCTCTAGCCCTACTCAGGAGTGTCCGTGATGCTGTCCCATTCCACAAGGGGCTTTGCATAAAAGGCCAAGCTGTGATAAATCCACATGGGAAATGCTACTTCCTCTGTCCCTCTTCCACAAAGTTCCAGTGTGTATCACACACATTAAGGGCTCTAAAAAGTACTACAGGAAAGGGATCTCTTGGACTTACTGTTTGTCGATCTGACTTGGTTTTGTATGGGATCAGGGGGTACCCCTTATGAAATCCCATAGAGTGCAGGTTCTGCAGGGCACTTGGGATGTGCTGACCCCAGGGGACAACAGTCAGGGACTATGGGGTGCCCTCCTGGCACTGTGATGAACCCTTCGCTGATCTCTTTTTCAGGAAATCAGAGAGATGGTGGCGCCTGTATTAAAAAGCTTCCAAGCTGAGGTAAGATCTGAGGCCCAAGGCATGTCAGAAAAGCATCCCCTGCTTCCTGTCCCATCCCACCTGGAGTTGGCCGAGGCAGCCTTAGCCATGGAGAGCTCTGGACAAAGCTGCCCCCATTGTATACCCTGTCCCCGTCCTGGGTGTCCTGGTTGACAGAATTCCAGCCTCATCCCCAGCACCTCCTTCTCGGTGCCCTGTGCCCAGCCTCCCACTGGTTTGGTTCTGTGTAAGATCTGTGACCATGAATGGGCCTCCTTACCATCACTCCTAGGTTCTGGGTTTTGAAGTTGGTGGTGTGTTTGAGGAGACAAGGCCCCCCTTGGCATTCTGTGCAGCTTGCATCTGAAAGTAGCCTTGCAGATAAGCACAGGCAGCTACCAGCCCCTGCAGCAGGCCTTTCCACTAGCCCACTTCATGCATCAGGTCAGCACTGTCCAAACTCTTCCTGCCAACCATGGACCCCAGCTCTCCGTGACAGCCAGGTTATCCCAGGCACAGCCTTCCTCTTGCCTTTGCAGAAACTCCTCGTTTCTCCTGTGGCTTGACTTTGTGGCCAAGATTGTAAGAGTGTCCATTCGCCAGACAGGCACAGTCTAGAAAAAGACTAGTCACCCAGGTCGACAAATAAAAGGGAAGCCAGGAGCGGGCTGCTACTTCTGGGGACTGGCACTGTCCGGAGCTCACTGGCAGGAATGCATTTGAATTCTGTTTTCTGCCAAGTGCCACAGAGCCATGTAAGTGCGTGAGGCAGTACTGAAGTAAATGGAACGTAGCACTCTGGAAGGCTGAGGCAGGAGGGTGGCAAATTCCAGCTGAGCGTGGGCAACTTAAGGACTTAGTGAAACCCTCTAACAGAATAAAAATTTCTTCAAGAGTTGGGAATGTATGGGCCAGGGAGATAGCTCAATAGAATAAGCGCTTGCCTTGCAAGCGCAGGGTCCTGAGTTCAATCCCTGGTACCAGAAAAAAAAAAAAAAAAAAAAAAAAAGAGTTGGGAATGTAGCATAGTGTGAGGACTCTGTATTCAATCCCAACACCATGAGGAAGGAAGGAAAGGAGGGAGGAGGGGAACTGGATCTACACCAGTGCTGCTATCTCCATATTTCTCAGCCCTTCATTTTATTACCAAGTGGACTAGTGTGCTTATTTATATTTATAAGACCATTCAGTTCTAGTTTATTTGATTGTGAGGCACCTGCACCAGGAGGTGGGTGGAGCCAAAATGAAAGGAAGTAATAAGGTTAGGAATGTGGTTTTCTGGCTTTGTGATTTTTAAAAAATAGAACTTCCCACCTGCTGACTCCTGGTCCCAGGAGGGCCCCTCAGCACACTGCCTCTTCAGCAGCTGGGGCCTTCACAGCCCAGAGACAGGCAGAGCACTGTTTTGCAGACAGTGTCACCTTGTCAGCACTTCCTTTGCTAGGGTTGGCGGGGGCAGGGCTTCTCTTAGCCTCCGACAGCCTCAGGCGCCCTGTCTGTGAGGTGAAGGTGAAGACACTCGAGGTCTTTTAGTATTGGGAGTGGGATTCACCAAAGTACAACGCAGGGAAAGAGGTTGCTGTCATGTCTGGCACTTGGAGATCTTCCAGGGAGATGTGAGCTACACTTTGGCTGCCCCCTAACTGTGTGACCTTGGGTGAATTGCTTGACCTCCCTGTGCCTCCGTTTCCTCATCTGCAAAATGGACAATAATTTTACATACATCATAGAGTTGTGATTGAGGAAGAACAAACCGGTGACCTCTGATTCCAGAAGTTTTGCCCTCTACTGTAGCTGGACTGGCAGCTGTCTTTCCCTACCCAGCTGCCAAGGCCTTGTATCCAAAAGAAGGAGGCTTCCTGTCCTTGTAGGAAGTAGGCTACCTCTGCAACAGGACACAGATTTGAACTCTGAGTGTGAACCAGTCCTGTGACCTGGGGAGGTCCCTCGACCTCTCTGAACTTCAGCCTCCCTCCTGCACCAGCGAGGAGTCCCAGATCCAGGCAGCTCCGAGGCATCAGCTCAGCGCGGTGGTGCACAGTTGGTGCTCAATTAAGTCCTGGGGCACAGAGAGCCATGATGGAGCCCGAGGGGAACAGAGCTGAGCCCTTGTTTCTGAACCCCATGTGGTGTGGTGCATAGACACGGCTTTAGTGGCTGGAGATCTTCAAGGAACTTCATTCATTTTCTTAAGAGCGCTTTCCATCATGCCTTTAGTGTACCAAAGGCTGCGTTTCTCTGGAATCGTCCGCCCCAAAACCCCTGCTTTCCTCATGATCTATTGAGGAAGGCCTGGCACTCTCAAGGCCCTCCCCACGCCTGGCGGTGTGGGGAGCACAGCTGTCGAGGAAAGGTGTTAATAACAAGCCTTCTCTCGGTCCCCAGCAAGCTGCTCACGCCCAGGCTGTTTATAATCCAAATACGATTTTCATTTTAATTTTTCTAATGAGGGTTCATCCTTTATACCGCTTCCCTCCCGCAATCCACGGGGCTCTGGGCTGGAGCTGCAGGTTCCCAAGTGGGCATTAATCACCTTCTGGAATATTCCCTGGGGCAAATGCTGTCCCAAGTCACATAAACCAGCCCATAAAATGCCGCTGCAGCTGAATAGCCCGCCCATCATTCCTGCCTCCCGGACTCCTCGCGCGCCTTTGCTTGAAATATACCGTGTTGGAGTTCGCTTCAGAAATCCGCTCCACCAGCCCTGGTGGGCGCAGACTCTGCGTGGCCTTTTTATCTTCATATACTGTATGTGAGTGGGTCTTTCTCTTTTCTCTTATTCTTTTTTCTTTTTCTTTTCTTCCCCCCCCCCCACCCCCGGCTAGTGGGAGGGAGTGGGGAGGAAGTGAATGTGTCCTGCTGTGAATGAAGGAAGATTCTTTTTCTGCCTTGATTGCTTAAAGGACAGTTATGATTTCCCCTGCTCAGGGAAACAAAGACAGCCAGAGAAGGTGGCTTAATGGAGACAGCTTCAAATGGCCAAAGTTTGAATATCCTTGTGCACAGAGAAAAGAGCAAGACGAAAGCCCCGCTAATTACAAAAGTTGCTTTATGAAAGATAATTCAAAGCAATAATTTAGCAAACATAATCAAGTCGCACAGATGGGGTTGTTGATGGATGGATTGCAACATGCAATTAGCAGTTCTCACAGTTACATATCATTAACCCTCCGAGCACAAAAATTATTTTCTCATTATTAGTTGAAAAGGTAAAATTAAGCTGACTAGACAGTAAAGGAACAAACTACAATTAATTACCTTCATTTATTACAGTCATTATTTTAAACTTATTTTTACTTGAAGAGAGAGATGAAAACATCTAAATTAAAAGTTTTGTTGTGCTAACACCGAGGTGAGACTTTTCAGGGGAAGGGAGGACCGATGGATGATGGTCTTTTTCTCAGCCTTCTTCAGCCACCGAGAAGGGGCGTGGCCTGCACGCTTGGACCCGCCCTCCCGAGTCTCATGGAAGCACAGCAGCCAGAGAATCCAGGGTGTGGGGTCGGGCGCCGTGCTCCAAGTTCGCTCCTAGTGCTGACAAGCCTGTGTGATCTTAGTAAGGGCCTGCTATCTCTGAGCCACTGTTTCCTCGTCTGTGCATGCGCACAGCTCCTGGACTTGTGTGAGGGTCTCTATGAGACGTCCAGCGTCACGTGACTGATGCACCTCTAACTCTCATAGCCAGGTGTCCGTGTTCCCTTCACCTACCGTGGTCTGAGGGTGCGTGTGTGGCGTGATCACCTTCCCGAAGTGTAGGGAGACGAATAAGTTCCCCTTACCAGAGGATGTTTACATTGTCATTTGAGTCAGTGCAGTCATTTATTCACTCAACACACATTTGTTAAGGAACTGCTGCATACCAGGCAGCACGGTACATACTTAGGTGCCAGCCCACCTCGACCCTCTTTTGCATGAAGAGGAGCAAGTGCTCATGCAGCACCCAGAAGAACCTCCTGGAGAAGCCAGAGCTACCCTTCTACTTGGTCCCCTGCAGATCCACTTATGTGGATCTACTGTGTACCCGGCTTACACAGGAGCTGTGGAGAATCCAGAGATGGGAACAGACCATTCCTGTCCTCAAGGACTGTCCTTAGAGTAGAGTCTCCAGGGTTGCCATGACATCCAGGAGCTCTAGAGAGGCCTGCGGGTCCCCTGTCCCTCCCAGAGCTGCCTGTGTTAGCTGGACTTGCTGCTTGTGCCCATCCCCCTGCTGGCCACAGCAGGGCACATCCGTCTGTGCCCTCAGACTCCCCCATCCAGACACAGGGTCTGGATCTTGTCCTTGCTTCTGGGCCTGGCCTACCTTGACCCAAAGCCACCTGGGGCTGGGAGCTCTGGGGCACACACTGTGTGAGCCATCAGATAACCACAACTCCAAGTTTCATCTTCCAGTGACCACCTCCTGGGAGACAAGGAGAGAACTGCCCAGTAGAGCACAGCACCCTTCCCTGCCCTGCAGAACCGGAAGAGGCCTTGATGGGTGGTTGTACAGAGCTCCTCCTTTGGGCCCCTGGTTCTCAACAGGGGAGAAGCAGAGCACTTGCATCTACTGAGGGCCAGTGCTCCACTCTTTTTTCCCTCCCTACCTCTCCTCAGCTCACCCAGCCATGCTTATCCTCTTCCCTCCCTCCTCTTCTCTGTCCCCAGCCCCCTCTCCCAGAAACAAACCTTTGGGAAGATTTGAGCTTAGAGCAGAGTTCTCCAATTCCAAAGCCTGAGTCCTGACCTCACAGCACAGAGTGCAGCAGGCCTTTCCTTCCAGACCCCAGAGGACAGTGATGGCTGTTGGGCAGAGGCTGGGCACAGGGACACATGCAGGGTCCCTTTCCAGGCAGCTTTGCACTCCGGGGACCCAGGAGAGGGGCCCTAGAAGTTCCGCAGCCCTCAGGTCCTTTCTGAATTCTTTGCATGGAATTGGGGGCTCTCCAGGACCCACACTGGCTAGCAGAAATTGGGAGCAGACACACAGCCATCTTGTTGGTTGTGGACAGAGGTAGTGTTGGATTAGGGACTGGCAGAAAAGACCATAGTGGGCCTTTGCCACCTCCTGTGAGCATGCCAAGTGGAGAGTGCCAAGGACCATGTGCCTTGATGAGCAAATGATCAGTCACCAACAGAAAGTCTAATCCTGGTGAAGTCAGCTGCCCTGTACTGTGGCGTCTGAAGTGTGGTGGTGATAGTTTGCTGCCTGAGTCATCCAGGTCTTGGGGTGGCCCCAGGTCGTCGAGGTGAGCCTTGTGTCCTGCCATGGTCCACAGGATGTCAGAGCCTTCCCTGCCAGCCTCACCCAGACAGGTGCTGGACATCCACCCCAGGCCCCTCCTTGCAAGTGGACAGAGGACTGCGTGTCCCTTCTTCTGCCCATGGGCACCTGTCATTGAGTCCCCCACCAGGCCAGGCCAGCAAGTGACAGCGAGTGAACAGAGCCAGGCTGCTGACAGTACCACCTCCTAATGGGCTGTCACTGTGACTTGGGGGTCACCCAAGCAAGGCTCCTGCAGGGACCGATTGCTTGCCTGCTCCCTGACACACGCTCTCTAGTGGTTACTTCATGCATCATTCATGACCTCTTTCTGGGGGAGATTCTGTGATCAGCCCTGAAGAGGAAGGGCCCATGTGCACCTAGGCAGAGAGGCCGAGGGGACATGAGGGGGCTCTCTTTACCATGGGCCAGCCGGAATTGCAGCCCAGGGCCCTCTGCACTCCACCCCGCAGTCCTCTCCTCAGCACACACACCAGCCCGGGGGTCCCCACCTTGGGGTACTGGTGCCTGCCCTTCCTTCAACCACCCCTGTGATGAACTCCTAAGCATCCAGTGCCTGAGAACAGGGAAGCGTGCCCATCAGTCACTGCCAGCAAGGCACACAGCATGATCTGCCCAGGCAGTGTCAGAACAAATCATGCCACATGGCTCACTAGTAAGTGCAGGGCTATGGCAGTGTCTAAAGGTGCTGGGGTCTGCTGGCGCATGCCTGTCATTCCAACACTCTGGGAGGCTGAGGCAGGAGGACCACAAGTTCAAGCCCAACCTGGACACTCAGTGGCTTAACAAGACCCTGTCTCAAAGAAAAAAAAAAATTTAAAGGGGAGGAGTGTTGCGTGTAGCTCAGTGCAAAGGCCCTAGGTTAAATCCCTGACACCAAAAAAATAAGTACATAAACAAATAAATTAAGTGTCATATGCTGAGCACTGGATCACTGGGGACCTTGGAGCTGCCATAAGGATTTGCTGTGATTACGAAAGAAGTAGGAGCCTCGGGGCATGGGTCTGACTGGGATTCTAGCAGGATTGCTCCAGCTGCTAATCAGTGGCAGGAGAGACTGTCCCTTCTGTGGTCACTCTCAGAGACCAGGCCTGAAGTCATCACTGATGCCCCGATCCTCTGCGCCAGCTCAGACCCTGCACTTTCTGAGACTTTGAGGGCTTTCTGCCTTTCCCTCCCAGACCACAGTGCACTGCCAAGGGAAGTCCTGAAATAGGCAAGAGCCCCAGGGGATCGAACAAAGCTGGGTCACTAGAGACAGGATGTGCACAGCTCTCCTGCCCCACCCCTCACCCCTGCATCCTGTCCCTTCCTGTGTTCTTCCTGTCAGACTCTTCCGTCTAAGCAAAAATTACATTACAGGGTTTTCCTCATCTTCCAGCCGCCTTTGATGTCCTAACCATCCTTTAGTATATACAGCCCAGCTTCCCATGGTCCTAACCAGTTGACAAGTGTCTCAGTTACTCTTCTTTCATTGCTGGGACAAATACCTGACACCTAAAATGAAGGAAAGGTTTATTTAGCTCACAGTGGAGGTTTCAGTTCATACTCAGCTGGTTCCACAGAGGAGTGACATGTGGCAGAGAGCAACTGTTCATGGTGGTGGCAAAGAGCAGAGAGTGCAGGGAGTGGCAACAGCTCAAGCAGCTAGCTAGCCTCCCTCCCCTCTTTACATTGTAATGCAAATTTCCCACCCGAGGGCTGGGGTGTGGCACTCACACCTGCAGTCCTAGCTTTAGATCTGGAATCAATCACAAACCCCAGCAGCCAATCTGCCCCAAGACTGCATGAGGCTTTGAGGGGACAACTAGACAAAAACCATAATAGCAAGTCAGGGAAAAATGGCCCTGCCAGCAGGACTGTCCTGGGAGGAGTGATGTGCTATGACCCAACGTGGCCATTTCTTTGGTTTTTTTTTTTTTTTTTTTTTTTTTTTTTGTTTTTGTTTTGGTACTGGGAATTGAACTCAGAGCCTCACACTTGCCAGGCAGGCGCTGTGCTGCTGAGCTATCTCCCGAGCCCTA
Organism: Octodon degus; assembly: GCF_000260255.1. Lineage (NCBI taxonomy): Eukaryota > Metazoa > Chordata > Mammalia > Rodentia > Octodontidae > Octodon > Octodon degus. The sequence goes on from NW_004524652.1 coordinate 8,704,209, forward strand.
GCTGGGCTATTTCTTGCCTGTGTCTCCTTGTGTAAGTCACTTAATCTCTCTTGGGAAGACACCTAACCAGAGTCCACTTACTGTGCTTTTAAGTGGAAATAGTACAGCCCCCAGAGGGTCAGCAGCAGAGCTCAGTGAGTTGAGACCTGAAAGGCCCAGGAACAAAGCCCACCGCAGGGACAGTGCTCTGGGTGCTGCACTCCTTTACCTTTCCTCCTCCCAGGAGGGGGTTCAGCACCCAGCTCGAGGGGATGACAACAGCTGCTAAGTGATGTCTCCTGGGCCTCACCTCTTCTCCAAGGGCAAGAAACAGGCTCTGAAAGGGAAACCACCAAGCCCACACAGCTCTTCCCCAGCAGTGCAGAGTGCAGGAGACCCAGACCTCAGCTGGGAGGGCTGTACTGCCCCTGGGGGGCCTGGAGTACAGGAGGAGCTGGGAACTCCTATCTGGACTGAGGCCTGGATTGCACATTCACTGGCAGTGAGGGCTGGAGTAGATGTCATCACTCAGTGGGGAATTGGCCTCAGCTGGGTCTTGGCTGAGCCATTATTTCCAGCAGAATCCACCTGAGAAGCCAGTACCTACACAGACATGAGATTCGAAGCTGAATCTTGCACATCCAGCCCAGGACTTGGCCACAGTAAGTGCTTAGGAAATGGGGGTATCTCTTGCAGCTTGAGTCGTGCAATAAGGGGGCCTTTCAAGTCTTTTCCTCTTGCCCAAATGCTCCAGGGTGCTTACATACATTCCATACTCCTCTGCAGTAACATAATGAATGACTTGGTAGAACCCACAGCCTTTGCACTGAGCTATATCCTTATCCCTCCCTTTTTTTCTGAGATAGGGTTTCACTAAGTCACCAGGTTTCCCAGGCCAAACTGGAACTCGCCATCCTCCTACCTCGCCCCACCCCCAGCAACTGGGATTGCTGATCTGCCACCACATCAGGCTGACATAATGGCTTTTATGGGCACATCTCCTAGGCTGGGGCCTGCCCCAACAGCGCAGGGTAAAACTTTGGCTGAACTGAACATCCTTCTGAATTTAATATCAAGAACGCACCAAAGCGTCATTGAACCTGTCACGCCGTATTACAACCAAATTAAGAACCAGCAGCAGTCCTCTCTCGTTTGGTATCATATGCCTTATAAAGTAAATTATTAATGCTTTTCCCCCCCAGTTAAGCAGTTATTTGCAGTTGTTCCGGGTATTTCTCATTAGAAATAACATCATCTAAAGAACGATATTGATTGATTTTTTTAATCTTGGAATCATGGACGTGAACCACATTTATATGACATTCCCTTTAACTAGAATTCTCATGCTTTATTTTTATATTATTGATCTTTTTGACACGAATTGCTTTTTGGCCTTGTGCGAGCGTTGTAAGCTTTCTGCCTGCAGAAGAATGGGCCTGGCCAGGAAGAGTGATCGCCCCAGCCACGTGGCAGTAACATTCCCGCACATTTAACAACAATTAGTGTGTGCTGATGCCGTGGTAGACTTTCGCGTGTGAAAATTTACAAGCCTTTTAATGGACTGCATTATGGAAGGCCGTGCCAGGCTGCTTGGTGGCCGATAAGGCCGCTGGGTGGCTCTCTGTGCCCACATCTGCCTCTGGGGGGTGAGGGGGAGCAGGGTGGAAGCCCCTGGAACAGCAGCCTGTGACAGCACCAGGGGACCAGTGGCCGTTCAGTCACATGTTCATCCTCCCAGTGAATGTCTGTGGGGCACCTAGTGTGTGGCAGGCTTGGTGCTGCGCGCTGGGTGAAGATGCTGAGCGTTACCATTCTCTTGTGGGGAACAGTTTGGCCATCTGTGGCCCTGGGATCATGCTCAGTGCTGCGGGAAAGTGAGCACACATTCCTGAGGCACCTTGTACCAGGGCTGGGCAGGAAGGACATAAGCCCAGGGTCCTGGGCACCTGGGTTCACACAACAGCTCTCAGCGAACCTCAGCTTCTCTGTGCAATAAAGACAAGAGGAGCCAGGCCACTTCGCCTCTGTTCCTCCTGCCATGCAGGGATACAGCGAGAATTTGGCGCAGAAAAAGAACTTGATGTGTGGGACTGTGATTATCTTACTAAGCATAGTGGCCTTGAGGTCCATCCACGTTTTAGTGCCTTTATTTTTAATATACTTTGTTTAACTCTTAAGTTCAGCATGACCTAATTTTTATTAGTAGCTATCAGCTTGCTAAGTTCCTAAAAATTTAAAAATTCATTTTGGCAACCTACTGCAGGCCAACTTCTAGCACACCACCAGAACTGTCCCTGTAGTGAATGAGAGCAGAGGTAAAAATGGCAGGCTTTAGATCAGAGAGCCCTTGAGTCAAAGTCTTTTTATAAATAAAGTTTTATTGGAACACAGCCATGCCCATCAGCTTAGCACTGTCTTTTGCAGCGTTGCCACCATGCCAGAGCTGAGCAGTTGCATCAGAACCTGTGTGACCCCAGGAAATGGAAGTTATTATCTACCTTTGCCAAAAAGGTTTGCTGACCTCTGCTTTTAGGCAATGGGAAGAGACCAAATCTCATTCATTCGTTCATTCAACAAGTATTTACAGAGCACCTACTGTGTGCCAGGCACTGTCACCAAGCACAGGAATGTATAAGACAGAGACCAGAACTCTGAATCCCTCCCAGTGTTGTCCTTCTGAGAAGATAGACAGTTCAGCTGCTTGCAACAAGTAATTTCACTTGCCAACTTCAGCAGAGCTGTGCCTCAGGGCTCCAGGGGCTGGGAGAGCATTCTGAGATGTTACAGGGCTTCTAGGAGGAAGTGGTTGTGATCTGATGCAAAGGAGGGACGGTCTAGTTACGAGAAGGCCAGAATGTCACACCAAGTAAAAGGTCAGCACGCCCCAGTGCCCCTCAAGCAGGAGGCAAATGGGAATTTCAGGCACTGAAAGCCCAGAGCCACCGGGCTCCCTCTAGCAAGGAGGCCTTGTGGCCTCCCCACCCTCAAGGGCCACCCTTAAACTCTCTATCTTCCGTTTCTTTTTATTTCTTTTTTCTGTGTTTTTAGGGAAGGGTCTAGGGTATTCAGGGTCTCACTACTAGATCGGACTTGGAGTGATTCTCCTGTTACAGCCTCCCAAAAGGTGGGATTACAGGCAGGCGCCACCACGCCCAGTCTCAATCGCTGTCTCAGCACGCCCTGGGTGCAGACTCGGCACTGCAGTTCCAGGGATTGAAACCCTGGCCCCTGTGCCTGCTTGCTGCCGCTTTAATCCACTGAGCTATTTAGCCAGCCCCAAAAGACATTTTCTTATTTGTTTCCTCCCTGAGGTTTCCAAATTTTTGCCCTGTAATCATTCTTGGCATAAGCACAAAATAATAGCACTTAATTAAAATATACAAAATCAAAGAATAGTACAGATCAGTGTAAATGAAGAGCGGCAAAATTCTGTAACCAGAGTCGAGCAGAGTTCTTGCCTGAGCCCTAGGAACTGAAACAGTAGGGTACAAGTGGGGCTCCACCTTCTGAGTGCTGTTGGGATTGCCCTTGGGCTGGCTCACTGACATAGGATATTGTGGATTAGATACTATGTCTGTTGTGATGCAAAGTATGGGATATTATAGAGAATTTGAAAGAATCCTAAAACAGGAGACAGAGTTTCTCTTGCAGAGAGAAACAGACTTAAGTGGACAAAATGCCGAGATCCCTGGACGGAGGAGAGCTGAGATACGAACCCAGGTCAGTCTGGCTTTGGCAGCACGGCCTCTGTTTGTCTAGCTCTGCTTCTCTCTGCATCCCAGCATCCTTCACTTAGCTGGTGCATGGAGAAAGAGGAAAGCAGGGTGAATTTTGCAGGAGTCTTCAAGGGCCAGTCCCCAAGGTGGCCACACTGCTTCTGCCCTCGATGCCTGGATCAGAACTCTATAACAAAACCACACCCAATTTCAAGGGTGTGATCAGACATCCTGTGCCCAAGAGGGAAAGAAAATCATGGTGAGGGTAGCACATAGCCCTGTTTGCGGCAGGGTGGCCCCTGAGGGATCAGGCGTCTCTGGCCATGGGATCAGTACAGAGCCCTGAAATAGTCTTGCACATGGTACCATGTTTGGACCATGAAAAGGAAATGCATCCAAAGGTGCCTCCCTACCCAGAAGCTAGCACCAGGAGAGCAAGGCTGTGAGCGATGTGGATGGTGTAAAGCGCCTGCTGTGTTCTGTTCCACACAGAGCCCACTGTGGGCAAAGATGAACCTTGTAGCAAGGAAGCCTGCCACCTCAGGGAGTCCACCTGAGAACCACTAAGGAAGAAGCAAATTGCACCAAGGAGGAAGGGGTTAGTGTTCAGGCAGACAGTTCAGGAAGCTCTCCTGGAAAAGGTGAGATCCAGGCAGAGATTAGGAAGATTCGGGCAGGGACAGGCGAGGGAAGTAGGGCATGGGCTGAGAGCACAGGGCTTGGCTACGGCGGGACCTGGACTCAAGCCCCCATCTGATCAGTGCCTAGATGATCTTAAGCAAGTCACTTCTGAGCCTGGTTCATCTTCAGTAGTACAGTGATGTCTGGTGAGGATGAAATGAAATGGTAATGCGCATGCAGGTAATGCGCATGTTCATGGGGCTGTGTAACACATAGGAAACTTCAAACGGAGAATGCTTGTTGCCTGCTGGCAGGTGTCTAGAGCTGGGTGCAGGAGGTCACATGCAGAACTGGACATGGGCTTCTGAGTGCTGTCTGTAGAGAGAGGAAGCACTATGGAGGCTTTTTGGGTGTATGGAGACAGCATGAACAGCAGCTCGGAATAGAAAGATCTCCATGCAGATGCACAGGGCAGGAGGGAGTGGATTTGTCGATCCAGAGTTGTCTTCGGGGCATGGGTAATGTAAGCGCCATAGGTGGCCTGGCCTGGAGCAGGAAGGGGCTGCTGGCTTGGAAGTGTTGACAAAAGGCCTGAACCTCTGGGGGAGCAGAACATGACACTAATAGTGGGAGCTGGGGGAGCTGGTTTCAAGGAAATGTGGCTGGGGGAGAGGGAGGGGCCCAGGCTGGAAGGTCTCTGGCTATGTGACCCAGGGCTCATCTTCCCCATCTGGAAGATGGGGAACTACTTGCCCCTCCTTATTAGGGCTGTTGCTGCGGGCTTCCATGAGGTCATGCCTGTCAGGTGGTTGGTGCTTAGAAACGACCCTTGGAATCGCTGTCCTGATTTCCATGGAGTGGGACTAGTGGCTGGGCAGGGGACAGTTGATGCTAATGCCAGCAGATCCCTCCAACACCAGCAAGCCATGCCATGAGGACTGTGGCTGGTGACTGATAGGTTCTGGCCCTAGTATGAATTGCTAAATTCATCATGGTGGTCATCTAATATGGCTGAAGCCCTTAGAACAAAGTCCATCTTCCCCAAGACCACCTCCCCCTTCTTCTCCAGCTCAACCCAGGACATAATTTACTTTCACCCTTCCCACTGTCTCAGAGAAGACCCCCCAATCAGTTTCTCAGGTACATCTAAACATCCCCTTCAAACCCCTCCCCTGGTAAAAGGCCACAAAAGCCTCGGCCTCCCTTTGTCTAATCTAAATTCTCTCCATGTCCTCAAAGAAAATAAAGCTCCTTTCCCTTCTTCCTTCTGCCTGTTTCTCTGCTGTGCCGAGTACCTATCAGTGACCACAGCAGCAGCCAGAGCTCCCGTGTCCCCCATATACACCTGGAATTCTTTTCATCTTTCTGCACATATGGGGGTGGGGGGTGTTAGTGCCCCTGATGAATGAATGGACTCTGAAGCGTAAAAGCTAGACAGTGAGGAGGTGGGACCACCACTGACGGCCTCAGTTTATACACAGGACAGATCTACCCGTGAGGTGGATGATTCATTTTGGGTGCTGTATGGTACTCTGGGGGTTTCTGAGAGACCTCAGGACCAGAGGCCATGGTCTGGTTGGCATTGGTTTAATAAAAAGAACCAGGAGAGTTTATTCTATGTTCTACAGAATAGTGTGCACCCTCACTAGGAGCTCCAAGTCATTAGCTGATTCCATACGTTGTGATAGCAATCATAGTTGTCCAAAACCCATTGCCTCCTAAGTCCAGCCAAAACTGTCCACCCCCCAAGGTGAGGAGGTGTCATCGAGCCAGCCCCCACTGTTGCCAGCTTAGTCCCCACTCCAGGACGAAGAGCTGAGGTGCCTTTCACATTCTGTTCCCTTCCCTCAGAATGCTCTTCCTCCCGAGTCCCTGGAGACCCCCACTGTCCTCCAAGTCTCCACCCAGACGTGGGCTCTGCTGCAAGGCTTTGTGACCCTCTAGTCCGTGTCCTCTCTGTGCCTCCTGAATGAGGTGCTTCCTTGCCTTCCCCTGCGCCACTCTCTGTACAGGCAGTGGGGGCTGTGACGTCTTGCCTCTTGGGTCCCCAGAATCCAGATGGGCTTATCTAGCGCACTCGCTATCAGCCCATGTGAGCACCTCTGGGGCTGGCCTCACACACATGCCTCCCAGATTACAGCTCCCGTAACTTCTGTGACCCCTGCCCCGCCCCCACTCCCATGAGGCCCTCTGCCAGCCAGCACGCCTTCCCTCCCGCCCTGCCCCCCTTCCTCTCTGCCTTTTTTTACACTCCTATCTCAGGGCCTTTGCACACACTACCCTCTGCCCCCTGCCTGGCACTCCTTGCCCTCCAGTTTGCCCACTTAATGTAGGATTCTCAGCCTCATTTTGGACCTAGCACTCCTTGGTTATGGTGCTGACCCAGGCATTGGAAGGTGTTCATCAGCTTCTCTGGGATTTACCCACCAAACCCCAGCAACACTTCCCTAGGTGACAATCAGAAATGTCTCTAGACATAGCCAGGCCCCTGGGGACACAATTGCCAGGGATGGTGAGAGCGCTTCAGCTCTCTAGTCAAATGTCATTTCCCTGAGAAGGCTTTTGTGACCTCCCAAATCTAAGCCTCCCTTAAGTTGTAAACCCAGGACCCTTTACAGTGCTTAGCATGGTTTGTGGTTGTATAGTGTTTGCTTAATTATTCAAATACTGCTCATCCCTCCCACTTAACCAAAGGAAGGAGCGCGTGCATTGTACGCTATTGTACTCCCTAGTCCCACGTGGTGTTTGACACAATAAGTGCAGAATAAATATTTATTAAGTGAATGTTGACACATAATAACATTGGCAAAAACAATCCTCACTGTTTCTGTGTTCCAGGCGGCATTCTGAGTGCTTTGAAGATACCAATTCATTTTTCCCCCATGACTAGCTGGTAAAGCACATATTGTTATGGGTCAGTACTTTACAAAGGAGCAAGATAAAGCTCAGAGAGGTTAGGTAACTGACCTAGGATCACACAGCTGTTTTCCTAAATGCAGAGATCTGAACCCAGTCAGGCCCAGGTCCAGAGGAGTGCTCTGTATGCAGGTGCAAACAGATGGGAGACACTCATGCTGAGCGGAGTCGCAGCTAGCTGGTGGCAGATTACCAGTTCTTCCAGGCCTTGCGGCCTGCCTTCCATACCCCTGTCCACAGGGTAGGGACACTTTGACAGTTTAACCAGTCAATTATAATAATATTTTTTTCTCTGAATGTTTAAAAGGGAAAAAAGTTGGCTTGCTAAGGTATAATCATGGCTCAGAGGCCAACCTGACATTAGTTATTAATTAGGCCATTACGCATTCCACAGTGATAATTGCTTTGCTGCAGAGTCACCAAGCGTGAAACAGACCCACACAGAAATGCAATCTATCAATCTGAGAAGCCGCAGCCTGGTTGCGTTCTCTCACCTTGAGCTGGGTGTACACCTTAGCGGGAAACAAAAAGGAATTAATGGAACGTCATAGGTAACAGCAAGCTGGCCCCAGCCCTGGCCCAGCCTGGGGGGGTTTACGCCTGGCCACGGGGACAGCATTTAAGCAAAGTTTATCAGGGAAAAAGGCCATTTCTCTTTGATCTCCTTTCCCTTTTCCACCAGGAGCATTGTGGTGGAGGGGAGGGCATCTCGGCTGCATCTGTCTGCCTCCCCTGTTGCTCTTAGCAATGAGTAGGGTGGGGAACAGCAGCTGCCGGGGGGGCCCCGGGCCTAAAGGAACAGACAGGTGCAGCCTCTCGCCTGCATGCCTCTGGGCCTGCGATCCCCTCTTCCTGGCTTCTCACCCATTCTGGTTTTGGTAGGGGAAGAAAAGAGAGCTCCAGCCCCACCTCAGCATATCCTGGAGGTTTCCAAGTGGGAGGTGTCATGCTCAGGGCAGCCGGAAGGCAGTCATAAGAGAAAACTTGGGAGAAAACATGATTCACACAAGTGCACTTATACCAGAGAATTGATTACAGAACTAGCTGTCACACTCACGGGGCATCTGTTGTATGCCAGATGCACTTACTGTGCCATTTCATTCGCCTCAAAGTCCTGTGAGGGTAGTATTGGTATTGTGCCCATTTATAAGCACAAAGTTGAGGCTAGTTGAGGTGAAGGGATGTGCTCAAGGTCCCACAGCTGGCAGAACCGTGGTTCGAACCCAAGTTAGTGAGAACAAAATGCTCCTGCAACTCTGAGCAGAGAGGCCAGGCAGTTGAGTTGTTCTCCCAGACAGTGGGACAAGCGTCTAGGACAGTCTGTGACCAAGGTGGGTACTCCCCACAGTCACCCACTGTACTAACCCCAAAGACTCAAAACCAACCAGCTCCCATTTCAAACCCCTGAGCTAATAAATAGTGGCTTAGCTTGAGACCAGGGTTGCTCCCAGCCCAATGGGCTGCTGGCAGGAAGATGCTTGTGTGTAAACATGGCCAGCATAGCTGTGCTCAGGAGAAAGAGGAAGATCACAGACTAGTATCCTGGCCATTGGCCCCTTCAGCCTCAGATCGATTATGTCTGCCTGGCATAAAAGCTTCTTAAAAAGTGGATGCGAGTGTCTTTGGACGGCATCCATTCTCCCTATAGCCACTCTCTCTCCCTCATCACTTCTTTTAGATGCCTCACAAGACAGACTCCCCTGCTGGCCTCTGAAGGCCATGATGTTTTTCTCCCTGGAGAAATGGTCAGGTGCTTCTGGGCAGATGGAGGTGGTGGACAGGTGTCAGCAGCACTAAAAATGTCCACATGTGAAAATTGGGCCCTCTACACCGAGGGCCCAGTAGGTCTGGGTTGTTGTGGCTCAGTGGCAGAGTGTATGCTTAGCCTGCTTGAGGCCCTAGGTTCAAAGCCCAGTACAGCCAAAAAAGAAAAGGGGGAATAACAAGAGAGATAAGTTTATATTGCAGAGAATGGGTTGCTTCGGTTTCTGGCCCATTGGTGCCAATTTCTAGCACTACCTTCTTTCATCCTTCCACATGATTTGCCTACACCAAGACTTGACACACACTCTCTCAAGCTGTCTGCGAAAGAGGGCATAAACCAAGGAACTCTTCTCCCATGGTTGGGCTCACTTTCAATTCAAACAAGATGGCAGCCAAGACCAGAGGAAGATATCACATTGGTCTAGCCCTGTGGCTCATCCAGCCCATAGTCCTGTCTCTGTCAGATCCCTGGAGGGATATTAATAGCAGTGACATTGATCACTGCAACTTGGATTGACCCACTGTCCAGGTCCGCCTCTTCCATTTGACCTCATGCCCTGAGATGTTTCTGACATTTTAAGAAACAGCCTTCAGGTACATCCTCTTAGGAAGTCAGTCTGGTGAGTGGAGTCCTTACAGTGGGAGGTAGAGCTTCCACATCTCTGCTCTGAATCTCCTCTTCCAGGCTACAAGGTGGAGAGACCCTGGTTATTTTAAAAGTGGTGAGAAGACTATGTTTTCCTATTTGTGCTTTTTTCGCTTGCTGGGCACAGACATAATCATTCATCATCTCAGCAAATATTTATTGGGCTTTTCCTACGTGCCAGATGCTGTTCTAAGCAGTGAACAAAACATTCTAGCAGGGTGTGACAAATCGATAACAGTATCACCTGCTGTTTGTTGAGCAAGAACCTACTCACTCTGATGCTGGGCCAACCTCCATTCTTTCCTTATTGTATTTCATCCTGGCCATATACAGTGGTACCCTGAAACCCCACCTTATAGAGGAGGAAGCTGTCTCAGAAAGGTCAAGTGACTTTCCCATGCTCAACAGTGAGTAATCACCTAAACCCAGGGTTGGCAAATTATAGCCTGTAGGCCAATCCCCATAGTGCTGCTGCCTGTCTTTTTAAATAAAGTTTTATTGGAACACACCCATGTCCACTCATTTACATATTGTGCCTGCCCTCCCAAGGAAAGATTGAGCAGATTTTACAGAGACCATACAGCCTGAAAAGCCAAAACTGTTTACTGTCTGGCCCTTCCCAGGAAAGGTTTGCTGACTCATCCTACATCAGATTTGAGTGGTCAAATTTGACTTAAAATATGTATATCTTTCCTATATTCTTTCCTTTTCTCCCTCCTTTGCTCCTTTCCTTTTTGCCTTCATTTCTTTCTCTTTATTATGGAAAAATGCAAACATATAACAACAATGAAGAGAATAAAATAATGAGATACATAAATCCCATTTCAACAACTAGTCACACATGGCCGCTCCATCTCATGCCTTGTCTAGCAGGAAGCAAGCAAAGTCGTTGTGTCATTTCAGCTGTTAATTTTTTTTTTGGCCGGGGGGAACCAGGGATTGAACTCAGACCCTTGTGCTTGCTAGGGAAGCGTTTATTCCACTGAGCTATCTCTCCGTCCCCTCAGCTATTAATATTTTAGTGTAAGTCTCTAAAAACATATGCAGTCTCTTTTCAAACACAGCCACAATATCATCATTTAGCAGTAGTTTCTTCATAGCATCAAACCTCCAGGCAGTCTTGGGCTCCCTGATGAGCTCTTCCAGTTTTAAGATACTTTTGTTCATATTAGAACGCAAGGCACACACATGGTGATTATTTGATGTAGCTTTGAAATAAGGTGACTAACAGCTGTCACAGTTTGGCTCTTGGCCCCAGGGGTCACCTGGGATGTAGAACTCATAATTTTAAAACTGAGAAAGTCTTAAGGCACAAAAATGTCCGTAAGGTCAGAAAGGTCCAACAGAAACGGAGACAAATTTGGTCGCCCTGTGTCTTCGAGTTGTAAGCACATTCGCACATTCTCCCTGTGTGTGTGTGTACACTGTTTATATATGTGTGGAAGGGAATGTGCTGCTTTCCTAACACTTTGCCCCAAGCCCAGTTGACTGTGCACACACAGCTTCAAGCTAAGCCAGCGGTAGTCACCATCCTGGGTGAACTTGCAGCTTGGTTTTGGTTCTTCTGGGCACTCAGCCTGAGTGCCTGTGTCGGGCAGCCGCCTCCACCAGGAAATGTGCAGAAGCTGAGAGAGCTGGCCTAGAGGAAGGCCAGGAGGGGACCTTGTCTCTTCTGGCAGAAGTGCAAGGCTTGGTTCTAGACTACAGTGCTGGTGGCTGGTCATGCTTTGGGGATGCTGTGGCCCTCTCCCGCTTCTCCTGTGTTCACCACTAGTGGCTGTGGGGTTGGACAGGTCACCTCACTTCTGATGGAGACTGGATGATTATACCCGGAGTGCTCTTGAACTTGTATTTTTTGTGCTTGGGCATTGAGATCCGGGGTGTGGAGCTCCACTCCTCCCAGAACACCCAATGAGACAAGCTGGGTGTGGCCATGTGGGGACATCTCAGACCCCAGCCCCAGCCCATGTCCTCGGAGCATGGGGAATACAATGACACCTGCGTTTCCAACCCAAGGTGAACAGTGTTTTCTAATTTTCCTCTAAATCATGCTATTGCAGATTCCATTGTATTGGGGCGGCAGGAGGAAAGCAGGGACAGAAAACTTCTTTCCTTTAGCCCGATGCTGTCAGGGCTCCTAGAAAAGAATGATAAGGAAGTGGGGACATTTGCTGTGTGCACTGATATTTGGTGTCAGGTGCTAGGGACAGGATCGGGATGAGAAGGACTGGGAGCATTGCACCCCAGGAACCTTGTGTTTGTGTCCGGGTGCCTCATGTGTGGGTCCATGAGATGGGGACAGCGGGACGTTTAATCTCCTAAAGCGGGGATGCAGCCTCAGGTACTCAGGGACCCCCCAGATAAGCAAACGACCAGCACAAGCACAAGGGAGACTGCAGAGAGGAATGGGGCTGCAGGAGCAGGAGACTGTCTGCCACCTCAGGCAGTAGCCTGTGCCTGGTGTAGGCACAGTGTGGCAGTTAGGTTTCGCTTGCATTGAGGGGGACAAGAGTACGATCGTCAGTAAACCCTTCCTCTGCCTGCTTTCCTGCTGTGTTACCTGAAGTAAGCCTCATGACTGCTCTGTGCCTCAGTGTCCTCATTGTGGAAATAGAGATGACAGCTGCCTGCTAGGGTTCATGCAGTGAGCACCACAGTCAGTGACAGTGGTGGTGTGAAATCTGCCATGGTAGGATGGCTTACACCGCAGAACTTGGCGAGCACTACGTAGAGGGGCCTTTAGCCCCTTTCAGCCAGCCGGACACAGAGCCCTTACCAGCCCCTCACTGTCCCAGCCTCTCGGTATCATTAGGTTTTGGAAATGGAAAAAACCCAGTCAGCGTTCACTGTGGGCGCTGTCGGTGGAGTTACCCAACTCACTGCAGGAAGATGAGCCCATGGCGGCCGCATTTTCCAGGGTTTTAAAGAAGCTGAAAATCTCTTATCTGTGTAAAATCCCATGATGTGTAAATATTGCCTAATATCAGACATTCTTCTAAACCTGAGCACAATGCAGCACCTGTGGAGATTTGGAGCACAAACCTCACATGTGCAGCTGGACCCAGAAGGCGGCACTCAGTGTCTCCCAGCTGTGTGAAGCCTCCCCATCCCCACCCCCAGCTCACGCGGGGCACGCGCCCTCCTTTGCAAATCAGTAACCTGCGGGTCCTTTGCAAGCAAGGCCACTTCCTTTCTGGGCTGGGCTGCAGGCCCTGCAATCAGAGGTGACATCTGTGGCACTCACCTGCTCACCTGACTGTGTGCTAAGTACCTTCTGGGCAGTGTCACTTGAGCCCCGATGGCAGTCCTCAGGAGGAGATAGCCTGGAGAAGTCATGAGGCCACCCAAGACCACATACAAGCAGGAGAGTCTGTGGGAATCACACCTGCTGCCCGCCCCTCCACACTGGAGCCCCTGCAGAGCACCAGGGACTGCAGAGAAAGCTGGGTGCATGCAGTGGAGTCCACATGTCCATTGGAGGCTCTGGTGAGTCCATTACCAGCCACACTCCACAGAGACCCCCAGGAAGGATGCTGCTATATTTAAAAGCCTGAGCAGGGTAGCACTTCTGTGGCATTTGGGTGGCTGCCTCTCCTTAAAGGGCACACACGTTCTTTAGCTTCACACTTCTGGGCTGGCATTTTAGAGAACTTTCCAGAATCACTTTAAGAGGGGAGACTGCTGCCTGGGATCCCTGCAGGTCTCCCAGGAGCAAGACCACTGAGGCACATGACAGAGAGCTCAGGGTTGGTGAAGGTCACCCAGCTGGTTCAGGCAAGTGTGATGTGGGCTTGGAGTGCAAACCCTGTCCAGCCCAAGGGCTCAGTGGATGCAGGCTGAGGTGGTCCTTGGCATCACTCACTTTCTGCTGCTCTCTGATCACTTGCTGCCAGCCCTGGTGTTCCAGCAGTTGCTACCCCTCCCAGGTTCCCCCGATGATGCCAACTTCAGGATGCCTTGTGACCTTAGCCAGTGATTTTAAGGACCGCCTGCAGCCTGGCCAGCCTCACCTCATACTTAACAATGAAAAAAAGCACATCGTTTAACTCCTGCTGTTGTCACACACCAGTGGGGCACTCTGCCAGCTGGGTGCTTCTGCTTTCTAGATGGGGAAACTGAGGCACAGGTAGGCTCAAGGAAAGTTATTCTTTTGAGCATCTATCCACCTGTCTATCCACTTGATGCAGATTCATTAATCACTGGCAGGTGACTGGTCCACCTCCATCACGACCCCAGTCACCTCTGTACATTGCTGGACCTGTTCCACAGTTGGCAAAGCAGAGGGTTCCAGCACATGAAAGTCATACAGCCAGGGACACTGGCTTCAGACCCAACTCCAAAGTCCACTCCTTTTCTAGCCTTGCCTTGAACCATTGGCCTAAAGCCCCAGGGCACTTAAACCCCATGTTGCACTCCTGCCCACCCTTCCCTTCCTGGCCTCTCTGTCTCCCTCAGGACACAAAGAATGCCAAGCCCTGCAGGGTCTCCTGCCCAGTGAGGTATACAACCATCTGGGTGCTCTGTGCAGCCCTGTTTCTCCAAACCCAGGTCCCCCAGGCCTTCCCAGAGGCGGAGGGGCACTTGCTGCTGTTGGAAAGGCAGTTGGCCTACCCTGCTGGCAGCCCCAGAGCCAGGAGGCAGAAGCAGGGCCAGTATCTTTCACCCATTTGTCAACTGACTGCAAAATTGTTCTTTCAAGGTAGTAGGGCTCAAAAAAAGTAGGGTGACACAGGCAGGGGAAGAGCGGGTGTCAGCTAGACCACAGAATAAAGCTGGTGCCCATGGGGTGAGAACAGACACACACACCCGCACGTGCAGGAAGGTCCTGGGGGTGGGGGCGGTGCTTCAGCCCCAATCCTGTCCCAGCCAGTGCCTGCCAACCAGCTCCAGGTGGTGCTGGTAGAAACAGGCCCTGGTGGCCAGATCCCCTCATTTTCCTGGAGAAGCCAGCAATTTGGAACTCGTCTGGTTTTTAAATACTGGCTCCATATCTGTGCACATATTTTCATGCTCACAGTCCTTAACGGAGGTATCATTTACATACAGTAAAATGCACCAATCTGAAGTATATAACTTGATGAGTTTTGACAGCTCCAATATTTTTAAAACATTGCAGAGTCCAAGAAAATATGACTATAGGATGCATCTGGCCCTGGCCACATTGTTCATGCCCCCTAGTCCTATGTGAGCCCACAAGTGAAGTGGCGTGCGTGCGCGCACACACACACACAGACTGCACACCACAGAATCCACATTGATGGGGCTGGCTTTGTCCATCGAACAGAACCTTCACACTGAAATGCATCCCCATCCCTTTTTTTTTTTTTTTTAATTTTGAAACAGGGTCACACTGAGTTGCCCGGGCTAGCTTCAGGCTCGTACTCCTCCTGCCTCAGTCTTCCAGTTTACTAGGATCACAGGCGTGTACCACCACACCCGCCTTAATCCCGCTGCTCTCACAAGCAGAGCAGAGGCTCTGGAGCCTGTGGCAAGTTCCAGCCCTGCCATTCGCTGTGTGACGTTGCACAGGCTCCTTCACCTCTCTGAGATCTTTTTTTCTCCGTCTGTACAATAGGGACCATCATGATGCTGACCTCAGAGGGCTGTTGTGTGTATTAAATTGGTTCACGTGATGAGTACTTGGACAGGTGCCTGGCACATAGCAAATGCTTTATGTGTGTTCACTGGGTTTTTTTTTTTTTCAATAGTTAATAAATAGGCCTCTTTCTTAGAGCAGTTGTGCATTTGGAGCGTGGTTAAGCCAAAAATTCCTCTATGCCCTGCCACCCCATTTGCCCTTTGGAGCATCCTGCGTTAGCGTGGGGGTGTTCACTGCTGATGAGCCAACATTGAGCCACATCATCAGCTAAAACCCATAGCTTACAGCAGCCTCGCAGTGTTGCCCAGCTCTGGGGTCCGATGAGGCTATCAGGAATCTGTTCATCCTCACAGCTGCTGGGACAGCAGCACTGTGGCTTCTGAGTGACTTACGCAGAGCTGGTGAGAGCCATGTACCCTCTTCCACACATCCCACCTGCCCTAACTACCCAGAATGCATGCTGCTCACTCACCGTGGCCAGAGTGGGCACCGCAACAACCCCAACCCCAAATTCCCCACTGAGTGGCCGTGTCTAAGGGCAGAGACCCCCAGCCCCCACTTACACCCGCTGCTGTCCCCCACGGGAGCCCTGTCTCGTGCTCCCTGAGCCTCTAACACCAGAGCTATCCTCCTGCCTGGAGCTGCCCCCTGGACTGTTTGGGGGCCTGGATGTGCTTGTTTCCATAAAAGGTCTTTGTAATCTATAAAAAGCTCTGGATTAAAATCGGAAGGTATTGTGATTCAATGCTATGCAGAAAAACTGAGCTGTTAGTGAAGGAGGGCCAGGCCTTCGGAGGCTGAATGGCTGGAGGACAACCTGGTCACTTCTCAAAGGGAATTGGTGACAGTGGTCGGCACTTTGTCCCTCAGAGATGAGATAGCTGGCTAGGTACCTAGCTGGAGCCACCTCTGCCTGCAGCAGCAAAGTCAGGCCCAGAGTGCCAACTCCTGGGCTGTCAAAGTTCTGCGGCCAGCAAGCCAGATGTGTGCCTGTCTGCCATGCCTGAGAGCAGCAGCACCCCCGAGGAAACCCAGAAGTGGGTGCTTCCCAGCGCCATGACAGTGAGTTTCTGTTGCCCAGCCTCATCCAGAGCCACGCCCCAGGCACAGCAGAAAACGCAACTTCTGTCCTGCCCCACCTATGCGAGTAGCCTTGCCAAATAAGTGATATGTGTTCAGTTCATTATATGAACCTATAGTGTTTTTTTTTTTTTTATTACCCCAAAGCAAAATTTATTTGTAAGGCACTAAAGAAAGCCTCCTGTCCCTTTTATGCCGGCAGCCCTCGGAAGAGAAGTGAAATTGTGTATTCGCTACTAAAAAAAGCCCCAGCTTATACAATTTTAACAATAGAAAAATGATCTTTGTGCTCCGGTGCGTGGATGCTTAGAGGGAAACAGGCAGTCTGTTCAGGTGGCTGGCGAATTACAAATGAGTGGTTCGCCTTTGTTTTGAGTGACAAGCAATTTAAATGCAGTCTTATGTGGAAGCCTGGGGGAAAAAAAATGTTTTTCCCAGAAGAGAAAGAGAAGAGGCAAAGGGGTGCGGGAAAGAAAAAGAAAAAGAAAAAAAGCTTTCTTTCGAACTGAGAGATTGTATTAGTTGCCACTGTGCGGAGGTGAGAAGTTAGAACTTTATTTGATAATTATAAAATCAGTAGTTTGTGATTGGATGTAATTGATGATTATATTGTTGCTAATAGCAGGCCTGCCAGCCTTTGCTTGTGGGACATTGCATTTTTTGCAGAGCTTTGGAGTTGTGAACGCTGCCCGGTGTGGAGCACCACCCATGGGGTCTCGGGGAGTTTGACATAAATGCATTCAGGGGCCCCTATTATGTCAGATAAAAAGTGTTCTTAATGCTGACATTTGAATACACTTTGCTCTGTGTCTTATTTTTAGCCTGGGGATAATTACAAATATTAGAATAAAATTGCACAGTAGTTCTCCTGCCCACCAGACTCTGCTCCCCTCCCCCAGCCCTCAGGCACAGCCTGGCAGGCTTCCTTGGCCTCTCAGGGCTTCGTTAACATCCCAGAGAGAGGGGTCCATGTGCTAGAGGATGATATCTGGCTGCCCGCCCCCCCCCCACACACACACAGAGGGTGGGGAAGGAGGGGTTAGAATTGGTACAAAAATGGGCCTGTAGTCTGACACTTTGACTATACAGATGGGAAAACTGATGCTCAGAAAGGTGAAAGGACTGGCCCATGGTAAGCAGGATGCGGGCACCAGCTGGGACAAAAGCCAGGTCTCTTCACTCCCACAGCGGCCTTTGTTTCCTGCCTTGCTGGGGGTAGGCCCAGGATGTAGGCTGCAGCCTCCAGGCACAGCGTTGGCCCCTGGTCTGGTCCTCGCAGTGGACAGCTCCACCGGGGAGCCTGCAGTCCCAACCCCAGCTGAACCCCCTGGCAGGCATCGCCACCCATGCTGTGGCCTCTGTATTGTAAGCTTGCAGTTTGGAAGGGGAAGCTCAGGCGCCTCATCTTCCCAGTCACACCCATTGCTTTATTCATTCATCTGGTGCCACTTAATGCCAGTCCATGCCCAGTGCTGTCCTGGGCCCTGGGGGAAGAAATATATCAGTGACCATTTAAGAGCATCCAGTTGTTCAAGCCACGAACTGGAATCATCCTTAATTCTTCTCGTGCCTCACATCTACTCTGTGCTCCCCACAAGCAGATCTTGGGGCTCAGCCTTCAAGACTCTAAGCACTTCTGCTCATCTTTGCTGCCACCATTCTGCTCTGCACTGTGTTGTCACTTAGTGGACCTTCGCAGTAGCCACCGCCCTGATCCACCTGCTTCTGCCCCAGCCCCCACCCTCCTGACCCAAACTTACTCCTGCCCCAGGGCCTGTGCACCTCCTCTTCTCTGCCTGAAATTTTTGTCTCCCACGTCTCCCCATGATTCCCTCCTCCATCTCTAATCCGTTCACTGTCCCCTTTGCCTCAGCCCCCCCCCGTCCGTACTGTGCAGCACGCACACACACACACACACACACACTCCGGCTTCATTCTCTTCCTGTGCAATAGAGCACTTCCTGATGTTCTGCATCGTGGCTTATTTCACTGCCCACCTTTGCCTCCAGATATTAGCTCCACCAGGATAGATACTTGGGTCTGTTTTCTTTGGTGCCACATATCCAGTATCCCCTGTTCCTAGGAAATGCTCAGTAACTGTTGAGAAGATATATCGGCTGGACACGTGCACTGCCTGCGTTTGCATGTACTGTTTAATTTCATTTTTTTAAACGCCAACCTGTGTCTCCTAGGTGCTCACCTCTGTCGAAGGCACTTGGAAGGAAGTGTCCAGATAGAAAGCCAGTATCAGCCAGGCCATCAGCATCAGGTGATGCCCAGTGCCAGAGTTCAAAAGTCACGGTGCAGCCACACTGCCTGGACACAAAAATGACCTATAAATAAAACAGGCACAGATCAGAGTGTCTTTGCAAACATCTGGAAGGCCCCAGATGTGTTTGGGATGAAGGAGGGGTAGGAAGAACGGCTGAGGCAGGCACACAGTTGGCGCTTGGCAGACTGTGACTGCAGTTTGTGTGGTCACTGGGCACTCTCTGTGCCCAGTGCACTGGCAGGAGCAGGAGGGTGGATCTGGAGGAAACTGGCCAGCATCCTTGGAAGACAGGGCCTCTGAGCTCAGGCGCTCAGTGACTTTCCCTTGAGAGTTTAGAATGGATTAGCGGTTTACACATGGGAATTCTAAGAGAATTAATGACTTAAACCTAGAATTCCACACCAATTAATGATTTACACCTAAAATCAAAGTAGATTCATGATTTACATCTTAAAAATTCAAAACAGTGACAGGTGGCCAAATGCATGAATTCTGTTCTGTGCCATCGGTCTCTGGGTCCACCTGGTGCTGGCCCCTAAGCCCCACAAGGACATAGCTCTCTGGGACCTCCAGGGACACCCCAGGAGGCCAGGGAGGACCTCAGGCCTCTGCCCATGCCTGCAAGAGCCTGGAGAGCCCAGATCCACACCAGCAATAAAAAACAAGAGTCAAATTCTTATTTCTTATTTAAGCATTGACATTAAATTGTAATTTTCATTTGCTCAGCCACATCAAAGATTTATTTACAGCAGAGAAAGCACTAGCGCTCGCTGGGAATGGCCCCCCAGCTCTTTAGCTCTTCAGGTTCTCCTGCGAACCCCAACACCCCAGTGGGGGTTAGAAGCAGTGGCCTCAGCATCAACTAAACAGGGCCTGCAGTGTGGCTGCCAGTGCCTCGTGGCCTTTGCGCTTCTGCCTTGGTGTCTTACCTCGACAGGGCCACAAACACTCTTGCTTCCTCTTCTCCCCAGCCTCCCACTTCCATAGCCCACCAGCCTGCAGTTTCCCCCAGAATTCCTGCTACCTCAGAGCCTCTCATCTCCCAGAACCACTGGCCACACACACCCGGAAAGTGCTGGCTTTCTCTGAGTTAATTGGATCCTGCCCTCAGATCAGAGTATCCTCTATACTCATGTGTTCTATGCCTGTCTTTGGAGAAAGCTCGCTGACTCGATCAGGGTCCCCTGTTCATGCCACAGGACTATGTTATACACTTTGAGAGTGTGGCCTCTTGTTTCAGGTCCAGTCCTGGAGCAGGAGGCATCTGGTGCCAATCCACCAAATCCAATCCCATCTCCACCACTGATAGATTCCCTTCTTGGCAGGGCGGTCAAGCCTGCCTGGCCTGGGCTTCATCCTCTGCTGAGTGGAGCACTGACAGCACTGTGTCTTGGGCCACAGGGCAAGGCCTCCAAATCTGGAAGCCCTGGCCTTGATCATGCAGAGCAAGTGCAGCCTCAAATGACCCCAGGTTGCTGGTTGTCACTGCTAGCAGACAAGAACGGGGCTGGAACGGATCTTCCTCTCCTCGGGCCTCCCCACTTCTGCACCTTTGTGCTGCTCCTTGGGGACCCTACACATCCTCACCTCTACAGCACAGCAGTGATATAAATCCTGTATGCTCTGACAGACACTCTCCTATTTCTGATGGTGACCTTCTGGGGGGTGAGTGTAGCTGGCCCCTGTTACCTCCTCCTCTTTTTCTTCCTCCTCCTTCCCCAGATGGCCTTGAAAGATCTGCCCATCACAAGCCAAAGCTGTCATTCTGGACACTTTTCTTCTGGCCTTCTATGTGACGGAGCACAGCCACGAGGCAGCCACACATGGCCTTTTATTTCTGCTGAGCCCACCTGGTCTCGTGCAGATGCCATGCACAGAGTCACAGTCCTTGGGAGAGCCACCTTTGGTAGTTTGAGAACTATCTGATTCGTCAGAAAGCTTTGGCAAACTTCCACAGCAAGGAGAGTACCTTCCCCCAAGCACCTTCCTAGGAAGCAGGGGATTCTCTTCCCCCTTGAAGGAAAAACGAACTGAGGCCATTAATGACATTAGCTCAAAACTGTGTCAAAGTGTGGAATCAGGAATTTAAGGGCCTGCCCCTCTAGAAGCAAACAGGGCCACTGTTCTGAACTAAGACCAGGCAAACTAGGGCCTCCAAATGGCTATTGTGTTTGAGAAGCACATTGAGTATGGGAAGCCTGAACACCAGCCACTCATGCCCACAGCTGTTCCAGGATGGTTTGTGAGCTCTGCTTCTGAAAATATTGTCCAGCTGTTCGATAAAGCATTAAAGCAGGGATCAGCATACTTTTTGTTTTCTTTTTCTTTCTTTTTTTTTTTTTTTTTTTTTTCTTGTAAGGTCCAGGTCTCTGGCACAATTACCCAGCTCTGCCTTGTTTTAGCAGAAAATGCTCCCCACCACTGCCACCACTGTAATTCAGTTTTTTGGTTGCCCAGGTGACAGTTTCGCTTCCAGTTCAGGTTGTTTCTGGCCTCTTAGGAAGGGCTGGTTACTGTGATGCACACTGTATATGCCAGTCCCCAGTTGACAAGCCGTGCTGCCTCTACACTTCCTGCTTGCTGGTCCCACATAAGCCCTAGACCACGAAAGAGCAGGGCCTGCTCTCCTAGGAATGATCCTGATCGCTGCCCAGCAACTGAAGAAGTGCCTCCAGATCCCGCGAGTCATCCTGGTGTTTCTGCTTGCTCTTGCATTGTCAGCATGAAGGCAGCCACAGAGCGAGGCATGATGGCACACGCCTATGATCCCAGCACTCCGGAAGGCTGAGGCAGGACAACTGCACATCTGGGGCCAGCCTGGGAAACTTAGCAACTTAGTGAAACCTTGCCTCAAAAAAAATTTTTTTTCTTTGCTAAGAGTTTGAGGCCTGAGCTATATAATAAGTTCAGAACCAGCCTGAAAGCTGAGCGTGGTGCACTAGAACTGTAATCCCAGCACCCAGAAGGCTGAGGTCGAAGGATCATTGGAAGTTTGAGACCAGCTTGGGCTACAAAGGGAGGTCAAGACCAGCCTGCACTGAATAGCAAGACTCTCATAAAGACCAAAAAAAAAAAAAAAAA
>NW_004524652.1:8725982-8730001 GCF_000260255.1 Octodon degus
AGGTCGAAGGATCATTGGAAGTTTGAGACCAGCTTCCCAGACAAGCGCAAGGGCCTAAGTTCAATCCCTGGTTCTGAAAAAAAAAAAAAAAAAAAAAAAAAAAAAAAAAAAAGCCTGAATTACAAAGTAAGATCTTGTCTCAAACAAACAAATAAATAACAGGGTATATAGCTTAGTGCAAAAAAGAAAGAGGGGCCGGGAAAATGGCTCAGCAGAATAAGTACTTGCTTGGCAAGCACAAGGGCCTGAGTTCAATCCCCGGTTCTGGAAAAAAGAAAAGAAAGAGAGAAAGGGAAAAGAATAAAAGAAGGAAAGAAAGAGAAAGCAGCTACTGACAATATAGAAATGACTGTGGCTGCGTTCCAATAAAACTCAATTACAAGGAGGCATGGTCATGCACACCTGTCATCAACTGCTTGGGCGGCTTGAGGCAGGAGAATCTCACATTCAAACCCAGCCTGATAAACCTCAACAAAATTTTTTTACATAAGTAATAAAATAGAAGAGGCTGGCAAGCACAAGGGCCTGAGTTCAATCCTCAGTTCCACACACACACACACAAAAGAAAGGGCTGCAGAAATAATGTTGCACACCTGTAATCCCAGAGCTGGAGAGGCTGAGACAGGAGGACTGCTGCAAGTTTGAGGCCAACCTGAGCTACACAGTGAATTAAAGACCAGTCTGAACTGCATAGCACCACCCTATCTCAATAAAAGAAAAAGAAAAAAGGGCTGGGTTTAGGGACCAGGGAGATGGCTCGGTAGGATAAGCGCTTGACTGGCAAACTCAAGGATCTGAGTTCAATCCCCGGTTCCACCAAAAAAAGAAAAAAAAGGGCTGGGTTTGTATTTCATCACTCCTTGGATTTAATCCTCATTACTTCCCTGCCCATCTTTATTTGTACAAATGGACAAAGGCCCATATTTGACCTATGGGCCATAGTCTGCTAACCCTTGGTCATTGGCTTATCACTTTACCAGAATGCAGGTTGCATATGTAATTTAAATATTTCTAGTAGCTATACTGTTAAACATAAGAAGAAGTAGGTGAATTTAATTTCAGCAATATCTTTTATTTAACCTAATCTGACCACTACATTGTCATTTCAACATATAATCAATATAAAATAATTGTTAAGACCTTTCATGGCCCTTTTTAGGGCTAAGACTTAGAAATCCTTTATTTTAAGCTTGCAACTATTCTCAGTTTAGAATGGGCACATTGGAATGACCAGAGCCACGGGGGCTGGTGGCCATTGTATGGGACAGCTCAGCTCTCAGGGAAAAGCGGACACTATGAGAAGACAGTCACAGAGACAAATAACATACCATTACCAACTGATGCAGGCTATGAAGGAGAAGCAGGAAATGTTAACTCTCCCAGCCCTTGCCCCAACTGCTTCAGAGTTTGTTTTTTGTTCTGTTGTTTTTTGGCGTTTGAGACAGGGGCTTCCTATGTGGTACAGGCTGGAACATTCTCGTGCCTTTTCCCAAGCCCCAGCCAAGACCCACACTCAGCACGGACAGCTCTAACATGAAGCATTCAGACTCTGTGTCCGCTGGCCTTTGATAGCTGCCCGCCAAGAGCTGGAGAAAGGAATTGCTTTTGTTTCTCATGATGTCCTTGGGTGTCAGATCTGCTGCGCAGCCATCTCTGACCTCGTGCAGCTGTGGAGGACTTAGGGCAACAGCGTCCAGGCGGAGTCCAAATGCCTGGTCCTTGGCTGTGGCAGTTTTTCTACCAAGGAGCAGAAGTGCTGGCGTCCGGATTCAGAACCTTAGGCTAAACTTGCAGACCTGGTGTGAATCCAGGCTTTGCCCTTCGCTAACTGGGTGGCCTTAGGCAAGGAAGTTCAATTCACTGAGCCTCAGAATCCTCGTCCGCATGAGAAGGACAATGTTGCTGACGTTGTGTAGTGGCACATGCTTGGAGTGGAAGATCGCCATGAGATCACAGCCAGCCTGGACTACATAGGCAAGTCCAAGGCCAGCCTGCACAACATAGTAAGACTCTGTTTCAGTCTATCAGTCCATACATGGAGCTTCTGATGTGGTACATGTTAAGTTGGTGCCCCCAGACTCTGAATTAATTGCCCCCTCACCCTGCCTGGTAGCTAGTAGATCACAGCATTTGCACCCCCTCCTGTGGTATGTGTCTCATGGACGTTTGCTTCCCATTTGCCTGGGAGTCCCCAGAGTGGGGACTGTCTTGTCCATCTCAGCAAGAATAAATCTCCCTGCATTTGATGCTTTTCTCTTTGCCTTGATTGTAGAACATTCTTTATGAACTTCCCCTCCTTCTGACATGTTTTCCTTCTCAGAGAGAGAATTCCTTGGATCCTATCAACAAACTGGGTCAGCCTCCCCCACTTACACCCTCCCCCAGCCCCCCTGTACTTTTCCTCCCAAGCATTTAGCACTTGTAATTAATGAATTATCTGGGGAATCTGTAGTAATGTCGTCCTCCCCTGCTGGACCATCAGTCCCATCAGGGGACCAAGCTTTGCAGCATTCGTGACTGGGTTCATAGCACCCAGTGAATGAGAGGCAGTCTGTCACTCTGGAAGTTCAGAGACCAGAGACTTCTCTGAAGAGCAGTGAGGGAGATTACAGTGTTTTCATAAGTAGCCTTTTAAAAACCACTTGTTTGACAGTGGCCATACATCTCTCTCTACATCTCTTTAT
This sequence comes from Octodon degus, assembly GCF_000260255.1. NCBI lineage: Eukaryota > Metazoa > Chordata > Mammalia > Rodentia > Octodontidae > Octodon > Octodon degus. Next base: position 8,728,667 of record NW_004524652.1, read on the forward strand.
TAACTGCTTCTACTTGAGCTTTGTAAAATCCTCAAAGTGTGTTGTCCAGCAGAAATATAATGTGATACACAAATGTAATTTCACTTTTTCCAGTAGGAAATGAAAAAGCAATTTTAAGAAAAAAAATGTGATTATGTGTTATCACTTTGATATGTAATCAATGTTAAAAAACAATATTGATGAGCTGTTATTGCATGTTGAGTCTCCTAAGTCCTGTGTATTTCACACTCACAATGCATCCTAACTTGGACCGGCTGTATTGTAAGTGCCCAGTAGCCAGAAGGGGCTAGTGGCTGCCATGTTGAACCACTGCAAATTCTTCTTCCCAGAATGCACCGTGGTGTATGGGGATGCAGGGCCTCTCTCAACTAAGGCCGTTACCTGGTCCCAGGACAAACACAACTGAGATCATCATCTGGTACCAGCAGAAATTGCTCTCCCAGGCAAGGAGGGAATTAATTGGTCCTACCTAGAAGTAAAAAAATCTATGGGGCCTAAGGTACCTCAGGGGTTTTTCAAATGGTTTTACGTGTATTAAATCACTGGAGCCCCCAGCACCTCTTAGAGGGAAATTATTGTATTACCTCTACTTTACAAATGGGGAAATAGAGGCACAGAAGATTAAATGACCTTCCCATGGAGCTGGAATTTGAAAACAGCTGGCTCTAGGGCCTATACCTCTGTCGCCCACCTCCCCAAACCAACTCAGAAATAGCCCCTGAGGATGTAGATGAGCCCCCAGCAGGGTGTCACAGCTGAGACCCAGAGCTGCTGGGACCCACTGGGGTTTGTTCATTCAGCAAAACATGCTGAGCAGCTCTCTGGCATCCTTTGAAAGTACAATGTGAAATGGTGCTGAGCCCCAGATACCCTCAGCCTCCAGGCCCTGGGAGAGTCCATGTGCTGCCAGATGTGTCCGCCTGGCCACCAGCATCTCCTGAGGTCCCATCCACGGAATGGGGAAGACCCGTGAGCAGCAGAATGATGCCTTCCTTGGTGACAGCTCTTCACCACCAGACCACCCTCCCTCCACTCAGCTGTCCATTTAGGAAGCACCTGTTGAGCACTTTCAGTCTACCAGAAGCCGTGTCATATAACCCTGTTATTGCAGCCTTTGTTGAAGCTGTTTGATGTCTTTCAAGAACTTTAACAATTTCTCTTTAATTTTCCATAGCAAGAAATATTTCCAGCTATGTCCCAATTTCTTCCAAAACCAGATGTTTGAACTTCCATCATTCTCTTTAATATATGAAAATTAATAATCCCAGTTAATAACCCACTGTGGGGCTGGAGAGATGGCTCGGTGGTCTAAAGCACCTACTTAGAACAAGCTTA
>NW_004524652.1:8730191-8738293 GCF_000260255.1 Octodon degus
AAAAAATAACCCACTGTGTACCTGTTGCTGTGCTTTGTACTTACAGGCAGCTTTGTTTCCTCCCCAAAACAGGCCTAAGAAGTAGGTCTTGTTATATGCTCCTCATTTTACAGAGAACATTGAGGATCAGAGAGGGACAGTGATTTGTCCAGGGTCACACAGCCTGGACACAGTGCAGCTGGGTTTTGAATTCAGTTCCTAACTTTAGAGCTCAGACTCATAACCTTCATTTCCCCCTTCTCCATCCCACATTTGTATAGGTAGAAAATGATTTGCTTGCAGCCCCGGGTGCCGCAGCTACACGTGACACTTTCTCTTGTTTCCAAAGGTGGTGGCCCTTAGTAAGCGAAGTCAGGAGGCGGAGGCGGCTTTTCTGAGTGTTTACAAGCAATTAATTGAAGCACCAGGTAAGAAACACTTGGCTCCGTAAGTGAATAATTACTGACAAGAACCTGCCCTGAGTGGGCCTCACAGGTGCTTCCTGGTGGTGGGATCTGGGGCAGACCTGGGCTCCTCAGTAAGGCCAGGCCCTCTGGGGCTGGGGCCAGGCCCATCTGATGTGACACCCCCCAGCTCCCCGATTGTCCCCCACCACCTTCCAGCATCAGCCAACAGAAGCCCAGACCCTGGCTCCAGGTGACAGAAAGTGTCTTGGCTCTCGGACAGCTGGGAGACATAGAGGGACAACCAAGTCCCCGCCAGAGTGACTCGGTCCACCTCAACTTTGATGTTAAAAGAAAGCCAGGCCCAGAAGAGTACTTACTGCATGGCTGCATTTATAGAGTACACACAGGCAGGCCAGCCATAGTCGGTTGGCACTGCTCACAGGACCCAAAGAGAAACAGCCCCACATTCAGCAAGGGATGAAGGGAGCTCTTAAAGGTGGTCTCCGTGCTGTGGAACTTTATGCTGCCATGACAGAGAATGAGGTGCTGACCCATACCGCAGTGGGCTGAACCTCACAAAACATGGTGCCAAGTAAAAGAAGTCAGATACAGAGGGTCACATGGTCCGTGATTCCATTTGTGGGAACATCCCAAAAAGGCAAATCTGTAGGGACGCAAAGTGATTGGCCACTTCAGGGAACGGGGGGGGGGGGGTGATTGGGGAGCAAATGCGTTTCCTTTGGGAGAGGTGTGAGGTTCGAACTCCAGCAACCTGAGGCTGACAGCTTTGTGGAAGCAGCCACTTAAAGGCCTGAGCTAGGGCCAGGCCCCCTAAAGGACTGAGCTAGAGCCAGGCCCCCCTTCCTTTGGGAGAGATAAAAATGTTCTGGAGCTAGAGCTGGGCCTGGTGACACATGCCTATAACCCCAATTCTGCTGGGGCGAGGCAGGAAGATTACAGATTCAAGCCCAGCTTGGGCCAGTTGGCAACTCAGCAAAACCCTGTCTCAAAATTTAAAAATAGCAAAAGAGCTGGGGATAGAGTTCAGTGCAAAGACTCTGGGTTCAATTCCCAGTACCTTAAAAAAAAAAAAAAAGTTCTGGAGCTAGATAGAAGGGGCAGAACATCGTGAGTTACTAAATGTCACTGAATTGTTTGCTTTAAAATGATAAATTCTATGCAATGTGAATTTTATCTGAATTGAAAAAAAGTTACCTGGTGCTGTCGGAAGTAGTGTTGTTCAGTCTGGGTATGTCTCACAGAAGCATGGTTACTTTGGTGGCCACGTGGGGCCACTGTACACCTATGAAGTTCCCCCTTTCTCACACAGCCCATCCCTTGTTACATTCCCATCTTCCGACCCAGAAACAGGAGGCTAGCCTTCAGAAGTTCATATTCTGGTGATCCAGGACACAGGGGACCAGACCATAGCTAACCTAAGCCGCCGTTACCAGCCCAGGGGCATGCCAGTGTCCTGGGGTGCAGAGGCCGACAGACACAAGAAACGGTGAGAAGGGCTACAGCCCTCACGCAATGTGAGGCTTCATTGCCAGGGTCCCCAAGGACCTTCATCCTCCTGGATATCAGACCAGAAACAGAAGTGCAGGGCCAGCCAAGGTCCTGAGAGCCCCAGAACAGACGCGGCGCTTTCCAGAAGCCCCTTATGCCCACTTCCGAAAGCCTGGGAGTGCAGAGGTCATTCCAAGCTGGTGCTGACTCCTGTGTCTGATTTCCCAGCTCTCCTTCCCAGAAATGGAGGGGCGGGGGACGTCCCCAGCTGTCACTGAGTTGGAGAATGAGGAGCCTTAACTGATGGAGACGTACCATACAAACAGCCCCTTCAGGGGCGCTAATTCATTTTCGAGACATTTAAGAATAACAAAATGTTTTAATGATTTCTTAGGGGAATTAGGAAGACATATTTTTGTTCTCATTAAATTTTATCCTCAGACACAAGAACCAAATGTCAGATGGGTTTTTTGGTGCTCTGAGCATCCCTACTCGCGGCCCCTCGCCCCTCCACCGCCCGACCCCCACCATAAAAAAATCCCACCTCTAAAAAACAAGCCAGGATGGGATGCGCTTGCACTCCTGTTAGTGTATTTCTTGACAGGAAAATTATTTGTTGAAATTCTTCCCCCCACACACACACCCCCGAAGCCACACACAAGTCCTGATTCAACATTTTTGTTTTGAATGACTGCTGCCAACACAAATCTTTGGCAGAGAATGCGATATAGCCTGATTGCTCAGCAAGTATTTTGATAAGTGTGCAGCCTGTATGTCTGTAATTACGAAAGAAAACCGTAAATCTTTTGGATATTGTTCACACAGATGTGGCGTGAAGTGAGAAAAAAAGCAGTAAAACGTGTTAAAAGCATAATTAATGTCATTGTTGTGGAGGAAGATTTGATTTAAACCCCTCTGACTTCTGTATCGGTGACGGCTGATTTCTTTATCCTGCACATAAGAGTCACTAGGTACCAACCCAGCTTCAGAAAGCTAACTTGTTAACTGAGTGATTAGCTAAAAGACGGGGAGAATAAAGGAAAAAACAAAGAAAGAGCAAGTGGGAGGGCAGGCAGAGGAGCGCTGCCGAGATGAGAAGAGAGAGGTGAGTGCCCCAAGTGGGTTTTTCTGCTTTTCTTTGGTTTAAGATCTGATGCAGGATTGTACGATTCCTGGCAGGTATTCCTAGCCTGCTCTTTCCTGGGGGGGCAGGAGGCAAGGCAGCCAGCAGGGTGGTTGTGTGGGTGTGGGTGTGCCGCAGCATGGGACCCTTCCAGGTGGGACACTCGGCATTCTGACCTGAGCTGTGTGACCTGGGCTGGGGATCTTAACTTCTCTGAGCTCTGGGCCTTAGAAGAGGGGTAATAATAGGACCTGCTTGTTTGTCACTCCACACAAGGATTCGATCCCCACACCCACTCACCTTCAGCAGGGCTGCAGAAGCCGCAGCCCACAGACAGGGGAGTCAACGAGGCACAGGCATCTGCTGTTCACTACACAAGGATCTCTCAACTACCAGGAGTGCCGGGTGGGCAGTGCCGGCAGGAGGTTTACCCAGACTGTGGAGTAGCAAAATGCCTCACCACGTTCCGGGTTTTCACATGTGGCTCCCCGGTTATAAAAGTAGCATATATATACTGTGAACCTCAGAATATACAGAAGTATTAGAGGAAAGAAGGTAATCCACTAGAAAGGCAGTTTGCTGGGGCTTCCCTCTGCCTCTGGCCTTTTCTCTGTGTCCTTGTCCCAGAGAGCTGCATACGCTGCACAGAACACTTTGAGTCCTGACACCTCACCCCACATGAGCATCCTCGCTTCCTGGGAGGTCACAGGTCCTAGTGACTCTGGTGTGTGGTGGCCAACAGTCTCTTGTGGAGCTGTGTGCAAACTTACAGAGCCCTGCCCCACGATGGGCTTCCAGGGGCTAAGGGGGTATGGTTATGGGCCCTGCTCTTGAGATCTGAGGACAAGGAGGAAAACCTAGGAAGCCACTGTGCTGTACTGGTGCACTGGCCACCAACGCATGATCAGTGGTCGGAAAGAATTGGAATATTTTTCTCCTTCGTATTGCTCCTTGCTATTACTCAGCCCTTAATATCTTCTCCTATGTTATGAGCCATGCCCATTTCTTCTGTTGTAAATTACTGGTTGGGGACCAGGGAGATGGCCCAGTGGAATAAGCTCTTCCCTGGCAAGCAGAAGGGCCTGAGTTCAATCCCCAGTTCTGAAAAAAAAAAAAAAAATCACTGGTTGGCTAAGTCCTTAGTCCCTTCTCTGTCAGAGGGTAGATCATTCTCTTATTGATTTGTAGATGCTCTTCGTATATTGGGAATATTTACCTTTGTGGTGGTGTATGTGACTTAAGTGTTCTCTCTTAGGTTTCCTTTGTTTTTTATTTTCATTAATGTCTGTTGTATGTAGTACAATAGTGTGTATTTAAGAAGCATTTGAAGACAATAGGAAATCTTACCAAACCTTTGCTGTATGGCTTCTGTCTTTTTAAAAGCTTTTTCACCTCGAGGGATTTTCTGGGTACTTTTCTCATCTAGTTTTAAAAAATTTAAATCCAAACCGTCTGAGATAGATTGTGACCGAGTGAGGGAAGTACTGAATCTAGCTTCTTGTCCCAAATGACTAATTCTGGCGCCATCTAGTGGATGAGCACTTTAGCGTACAGGTATTTAGATTTTAGTATAATTAGAAACTTGTTTGCTGCCTCTGCCTTTTCCTTCTCCTCCCACTGTTTATGCCCCTGCTTGGGTGGTCCTGACAGTTATGGGACACTGAAGAGTAACATAAAAGCGTTTTTGTTTTAGTTGGCATTGGGTTTTTGCTGAACCTTTCCAGGGAGCTGCACCATCAGCCGTGTGTTTTGTTTTGTTTTTATCCTGATTTTGAGACAGGGTCTCACTAAATTGCCCAGGCTGGCCTCAAATGTGAAATCCTCCTGCCTTGGTATCCCAGAGTGCTGGGATTACAGGCATGTACGCAACACCTAGCGTGAGGTTTGGGGTTTTGTTTTAATGCATAGAAAAAGAAAAGCTTAATGTCAGATTTTCCTAGAGACGGTGGTGACCGCAGAAGGCAGCCTTCCCATGCTGTTCCTTCTGCTGGGACCCCTCCTCTGCAGGCCACCTGTCTGAGCCTGACGGCCGCATGGAGCTTGGGTGCAAGTGGGTTAAGGAAAGCAGCCCACATGTGCAGGCCTGCAGGACAGGACTGTTCTCAAGCAAACAGGCAACAGGCATCACTGCTGCTGTGGCCTTGCATCCGCTCTGACACCTACTGAGTGCCAGTCACTGTGGGAACTCAGATTGGGGGTCCACAGGGACACTGGCCCGAAGGCAGACAAGTGGAACACACAGAGAACAGGCTGCCAGGACCGTGGCCCAGGGCAGGGCCTCAGGGAGGGTGCCCGGGAATGTGGTCTGGAGGGCCGGGGTCCCATCCTGCAGTGCCTCTCTTGGTGCTTTCAGTGTTTGGTGTCATGTTTCCACACATGCTTTGATGCAGTCCCATCTCCTGCACTGTGCTGCTGAGGAAGGGCTGGCTCAAGTCAAGCCCCCTACCCTGGGTCACACAGCAGGGAAGTGACAGTCACTTCTGACCATACCCCAGTTGCAGAATTTCTAAAATCCAAAGAGTTTGAACAACAAAGCCACTGCGGACTCAACTCCGCAGACCGTAGCCACAGGGATGGGGTCTCTGCTGCCACCAGATGAGAAGGACCAGGCTGGAGGTGGGGCTCGTGCCAAGATGCAGGAATAGCAGTCTCCATTGTCATGTGCCCTCTGGCTGTGGGCCCAAAGCCCGGCCTTGCTGCCTTGGCAGAAGGGGAACAAGGGACTCCAAACTTAGGGAACAGAAGCAGGGGGACAGGGCTCTAGGCTGAGATCCCCTCCAATACTGGACCAGTCCCCAGCCAGACATTTTGCTTCCCACTCATTGGCTTTTCCAGGCCTCAGTTTCCCCCATGTACCATGCTCATAGTGACCTTCCCTAATTACATATATGGACATTGACTAGGTACAACGAGCAGGTGCCTGGCACTGCTGTTGCCTCAAGACACATCATGCAACAAAGTGTGGGCACCCACTGCTTATCAGGCACCATGGCCAACAACAAACACAATGTTGAACCTAACAGGCATCGTCCCTGCCCCCCTCGGGACTTCCTGGGCGGCTCAGGATGTGGGCACCTTCTCTGATTATAATGCTCGTGGGTTTGAGTCCTGTCTCTGCTAGTCAGTGGCTCAGTGGATAACTTGACTAACTGGCTGTGTCTCTCTGAGCCTCTACTTCTCTGGAAAAGCAAACTACTCCTGGGACCTCTGGCAGTGTCAGTGCAGTAGAAAATACACAGCCTTTAACCGGGCATCTGGCACACCGTGACGGTAAACGGCAGCTGCCACTGCTATTATTGTTGTTGTGGTTGTTGTTGCCTTCAGTACCCAGTCCCAGGAAGGAAGTACCTTATTTTTGGCCCCTCTGCCCTGGTTCAACCCGCAGCACCCTCTGGCCAGCCAGCTCCAGCCCCAGCAGGAGGAAAGGCGTGAGTAGGCACGTGTCTCCCTGCTGCGTGTAAGGGCTCCGCACCCCATCTGCTATCTGAAAGTTAAGACTAAAGGATCAAACTTAGTCTTGCTGCCACCATCAATAGCTTGAGCCTCCCACCCACGCGGGCGCGGAGCTCAGGCCCAGATGGGAACAGACTTCTGTCTCAGAGATATTTTGGAGGGGCGCACGCATACTTCTGCATATATGTGTTTCTAAACAGCTTCTCGGACAGCCTTCCGGCTCCAGCTTTCCTTAAAAAGCTCCGAATGGCACTTTCCCTCAGATGGACAGAGTGGGAGGATTGAACTGCTTTTCCTCCATCCTCAGTCTCCCTCCCCCTTCCACCCGATGTTTTTGAACAACACCACCAGGAGCAGCTAGCGGTGTCAGGTGGAATAGACAGTGACTTTGGAAAGCCCAGCATGGTGCTAACATGGTAGAAATCCTCCGTCCGTGTTCTCCAGGGATCTGATCCCGAGTAACCAAGATGGATTAGTCATTCTGTTAAGCAGCGTGTGCATAAAGAGCAGGCAGCTGGCTGCAAGCCGAGGCCCCTCCCCTCCTCCATCCCCTTCCCTGCTCCTCAGGACCTGCCGCTTCTCATCCTTCGGATTTGATCTTCCCATCTGGCATGGTTTTCAACTCATCAAAGGTGGGTTGTGTTCAAATATTCAAACATTTCAGGTTTGGGGTTCCCTACCTGCAGTTTTTATAAATCCAGAGTGGATTTTAAGGCCACTGGGCCCCTGATGCCCTTGTCTGTGCGCAGACCAGCCCGCCTAGGAGGATCTGGGGAAATGGCACCCGCTGACCCATGCCTCTGGGTAGCAGCTCTGGACGTCTCATGCGCTGGCTGGAAGTTTTCCTGCATGTGCTGCGCCCAGTAGATACCTGGACTGTGGCTCCAGGCGAGGAGTTGTGAATACTGTCAGTTGTCCTGATCCCAGGATCCACTCTGGAGGAGGCACAGCCTGCTCCGAGGTCAGAAGGTGGGCGGCACCCAGACTTTCTCCATTAGGGGTCCCCTAATATCAGGAATAGCCTATGTGGACCAGGCCCAAGGCTTCAACTACGAACACCTTGTGTGGGACCATGACGGTGTCCCCGCTCTGCTCCTTGCAGGTAACACTGCTTTGGTCAGAGCCGAGAGCAGCTTCAGTACCCTGCAGGCCTCCCCTTTTGCCCAGGGAGAACAGGTCTACAGGGCTCACAGCCTGGGCAGCCATCAGGTCTAACTAGAATTTAATAGCAGCAAGTTTCTTGAGTTGTTCATTCTTTGTGGCTTTCTGTTGTTCTGTTTCTGTTTGTTTTGAGACGGGATCTCACTGTTTCGTCCAACCTGGCCTGGAACCCCTGGTCTCAAGTGACTGTCACACCTTAGCCTCTCAAGGCTAGGTGACAGGCATGAGCCACCACACCCAGCTTGGGGTTTATTTTTAGGGTTGAAACACTTCAGTTTGTGAAACAAGATCCCAGTTTTCTATTTATAACAGGGAAACAAAAAATATGCATTGTGTATTCCTTATCTGAAATGTTTGGGTCTAGAAATGCTTCAGATTTCAGGATTTTTTTTAAGCTTGAAAAATAAATTTAATGAGCTATGAATGCACGTATGTAAAGAGCTATTTTAGGCATAAAATCCAAGTCTAAA
>NW_004524652.1:8738678-8767752 GCF_000260255.1 Octodon degus
GTAGATGCTTTACACCACTGAGCCATCTCACCAGCCCTGAGATAATTTTATACAGTACTTTAAACGATTTTATGCATGAGCCCAAACTTGATGGTGTGGAATTTCTTATTTGTATTTTGTGTCGATACTAAAAAGCTTTATACGTTGGAGGATTTCAGATTTTGGAAGATGTGTAAGACAGCTATCAGGTTGGCTGCCTTTTGAGGACCTTGGGATATGGCAGAATTTGTGAGTGGCTGGGGGAAAGGTCTTGATTCGAATCCAGTGCTACCTTTTTCTTGCTTGGTGAATTTGAAAAAGTAGCTCCCCTAACTCTTTCCTGGGAAACCATTTTCTCACTTGGAAAACAGGGGTGCTAGCCATATCTCAGGTGGTTGGTTCAGTGATTAATGAGAGAAATACGTGCAAAGAGCCTGTCACATGTGCAGAAAACATTCAAGCGCCTCTGAGCCCCTGGCTTGTGCTCCTGGGTGATGTCTCTTGGACCTCTGTCCCATCTGCTCTAGGGTGGAGGGCTGCTGCAGCTTGGGGAGTGAAAACCAGACACTTGTGTTTAGAAGCTGGGGCACACTCCAGGCCTACCCACTGATCCAGGCCACACAGCAGGGACAGAAGGAAACACTGGCACTGGACTTGGCCTAGGCATTGCCAGCCTCCCTACACCCATACCCTCATCTGCAAAAGGTGCCCAGTGGGGGTGAGAGCCCAGCGAGGTTAAGTTTCTGGGACAGTAGCCCCGGGGGACGTGGGTCACACTGGGCAGCTGCCCTCCCGAGCTGACCTAGGCTGCCTTTCTGTATGTTTCCCGTGCCTGCAATTCTCTCTTGTCCCTCTACAGGCTCACACATTCAGTTGGCCCTGCTCAGATATCAGCACCTCATGGAGGTCTTGCCCAACCAGCCTGCCCATGACGTGTGTGGAACCTTCCTCCCTACCTCCCTCTTGCAGCCCCATCCCTGCCTTGGCTGCCTGTCCCCTTTGTCCATCTTTCTCCTGTAGCCTGTGACCCACTGTCCTATCTCCTGCCACACAGGCAGTTCTAGGAGCTATTTGACAACTGAAGAAATGGTATCTGGTACTCACTAGGTCCAATAAACACAACTCTGTGTATTAGGGACTCTTTGCTTGTGGCTGCTGTAACAACTGGCCATGAACTCGGTGGCATAAAAGCACGCACATCTATTGTCCCAGCTCCAGAGGTCAGAAATCCACAGTGGGTCTCACTAGGCTGAAATCTAGGTGTCCACAGGGCTGGTTCCTGGACACGGCCCAGAGAATCCATTCCTTGAATTCCCAGCTTCGGCAGGAAGTCTTGCATCTTCCTGGTCGCCCCCTTCTCTGCCACCAGAGCCTGCAGTCAGCATCCAGGCCCCTCCTAACTTGCTCAGTTCTCACTCTTCACGGGCAGTTCCCATTCACCCAGGACCTGCTGCCACAGGGCCAGAGCGGGTGGGAGGGGGGACTTGGAGATGAGCACAGCTGCCCCCAGGCCCCTGTCCCTGCCAGGTCCTCTGAGAAACCTCTTGCAACCAGTTTAAAGATTTCTGTTGTCCTTTCTCTCTCTTTCAATTTGTGTCCATAAGGGCAGCCAGTGACATTTAGCGGATACACTGAATAACCATTGGACCGAGTGGAGGGGAAGCCCAGGGTTTGCCAGCCACCCCCACACAGTACCTGCCACATGAAGTCTTGCAGAATCCTCCAGTGGGCTGCATGCTTAACGATGATGTTTTTCTCCTCGAACCTCCAACTCCCAGCAGGGTGGCTCAGGGTAGAAGGTTGGGGCCCTTTTTGTGGTAAAAGGGGAGATACGCACATAACCTTGAAACCCAGCTGGGCACATGCAGTAGTATACACTGTCATCCTAACACTCTAGGTGGCTGAGGCAGGAGATCACAGGTTCAACTCCAGCCTGGGCAATGTGACAAGAGCCTGTCTTAAAGGAACAGGGACATAATTCAGTGCAAAGGCTCTGGGTTCAGCCCCCAGTACGTGGGGAGCCTCTAGAAACCTGCTTTGGAAACACTTGGGGAAGAACACGATCTCCATTGCTGTGTACCTCTCAGAACAGAAGCCTGACTCAGCCACATCTTGATTCCCCAGCAGCAGGAGAGGGAGGGGAAATGCAGGAGGATCCGAGTGCAGCCTTCCTCGGGCTTGTCTTCCCAAGACAGAGGAAATGGAAATGGATGCAGCAGGAGGGGAGCAGGTTAGACTGGAGCAAGGACCTCCTTCCTACCCAAAGCATTGCCAAGTGTTATGGTTGAACCATGTCCTCAAAAAGATATGTTGAAGTCCTCACCGCCGCTGCCTGCGAATGGGACCTCACTGGTACAGATCTTCCCAGTACCTACTCATGTCACTGATCTGAGTACAGCAGCCACTGATGCATGAAGACTGGTGTAAGAAGAGTGGAGTTAGGCATGGTGGCTCACGACAGTAGTCCCAGCACCCTGGGAGGCTGAGGCAGGAGGATCATTGTCAATTTGAGACCAGCCTGGGCTACAAAATGAGCTCAAGGCCAGCCTGAGCTGCAGAGTGAGACCCTGTCTCAAAAAGAAAAAAATTTGCCTCCAGCTAGATGTTGAGGAAAAATACTGTCCCTGTCTGCAGTCTAGATGCCCAAAGTGAAGCTGCCTTGGGCGGGTCAGGACCTGCCCAGATCGCTCCCTGTGGTGGCTGTGACAGTCCCAGCACTCCCTGGTTCTGATGCTTCATCTCAGTCTCTGTGTCCCTTCATCTCTCCCTCTGTGTCCCTCTTCTCCTAAGGACCCTGGCCAGGGGTCCAGGACCTACCTATTCTAGTGTGATCCGTCGGGACCTGACCATGTCTACAGAAACTCAGTTTCCACATGAGCTAACTTTCTGAGGTTTCGGATGGGCATGCATTTGGGGAGCACTGTTGAACCCAGCATGGTGGGTGACTCTGAGACACCAGGGCTTGCAGCCCACTGCTGGGTCTGTACCTCTCCCTCCTGGGCTGCCTGGACTCTCAGTAGCATCTACAGCCCAGCTTTGAAGTAGCACCCGTCACTCCCCACCACCTTTCAGGTAGGGTGGGTCACTCCCCAAGACCCTCAGGAGCAGTGCTGCCCCAGGCCTCCTTCTCAAGAGCCACCTTTGGGATCTTCCCACCCAGCTCCACCCAGGCTCCAGGACCCGAGGTCACACCCTGATGCACCATAGCACTTTGCACAAAGTCTTTCCAGTTTCCTGTTCTTTGTGCAAGCTGTGCCCTCTGCTTGGGCTCCTCACCCAGCTCCAGGGCATGTGACAGTGGGCAGCCTGGGCCCACAGCAGAACACTAGAGCCTGGGCCTTGAATAAGAGACTTCTTTTCCCAGCTCTGGAGGCCAGAAGTCCAAGGTCAGAGTATCATCACATTGGTTTCTGCTGGAGCCTGTCCTCCTGCTTTTGGATGTCCACACTCTCACAAGGACTTCCCTCTACGTGCATAGAGAAAGAGAGATCTTTGTGTCTCCTCCTCCTAGAAAGGAACCAGCCCTGGGCCCCTCTTCCTGACCACATGTGGTCTTCATCCCTCCAGATACAGCCCTATTGCAGCAAGGCTTCACACGTGTACTGGGGGGACAGGGTCACAGCTCCATCCCAGAACACCTGTGTCTTGCAGATCAGGGAGTAGTGACTCAGATTCACTGCCCCAGTCATCCTGTCATTGGCTGGGAGCAGCCCAGGCTGGCAGGGCCTCATGCGTCCCCATCTCCTTGAAGGTGGTTCTCGGGCACATGCTGTACAACCATAGGAGAATCATGTGGCATCTCCAGGGCCCTGCCATGGGGCCTGTGTAGTCACTAATGGAGACCTCAGTGACTCTCCCTGGTGTCACAGCCCGGATCTGATCAGCAGCCTCCCTGCCATCTCCACCCCCTTTTCCAAGTCCCTCAGGGACTCCAACTGTTCCCACCTCTCGGATGAGGTTCAGCTGGGAAGGTGTTTCATAATCACCCTCCCTGGACATCCCAGCTCTGCGGGAGGGGCCCAGGGCCTGGAGCACTCACCTCAGCGGGCCCCTGCCTCTGTCTGATGGCACCAGTCTTGAGTGTGTACCTGGGTTATTCTTGGGAAAGGAATTTGGACAAGGGTTCCCATAGAGACCAGTTCATTGTCCAGAGTCTCAACCCTGAATCCCAGACTTCTGATCTAAAAGCAAGAAATCCAATTCCTCCACCCCCTCTCCTGCCTTAAGAGTCACCCAGCTCTGAGTCCAAATTCTACCTCTGGCATTTCTGAGCTGGATGACTTGGACACATGATACCTCCTCTCTGGGCCTACTTGTTAGGAAGATGGGGACGACAGCAATGTATCCTTGGCTGTGCTGTTATGAGGATGAAGACAGGGCCCAGAGCAGCTGTGCTTGTGGTCCAGGAGGGGCTGCCCAAGCCTTACGCCTCCTGGTTGCCTGGAGCCAGTTAGAGCAAGGTAGCCCATCCTTAAGCCAAATCACTTGCATCTGCCCAGAGATTTAGTACCAATTACGTAAATCTACATGGGGGTGTCACCCCCATGAGGACCTTTGTTCTGTGCACCATTGGCCCAGCTGTACACAGCAGGCCCTGAGTGTCACCACAGTGGGGCCATGTGGTAAGAGGGGCTCTCACGGCCCTGCACTCTTGCATGCTTGAGTACTGCGCTAGTCACTCTGCAGAACCGCTCTCAGCAGACCCTTATAGTAGCTTTGGTAGATGTTGTGTCTGCATTCCACAGACAGGAAGACTGAGGCTTCTGGTGGCAAAATGGTTATCTGAGACCCCACATTGGGGGGGGGGTTCAAGCCAAGATCTCTCTGCCACAGAATGGATGCCCCAGCGCACCTCCCTCTTCCTGTGCCTGCTTTAATCCATCTTCTGCCCAAGTCAAGCTCCCCTTTTGCGACCCAGAGGACTGCTAGTCCTGTGCACTTAGCAGAATTGTGAAGCACCTACTATGTGCCAGTAAACGTGCCAGATCGCTGGGATCCCTTTCGTCCGTTTCTCTTACTGAGGCTCATGTGAGTCCAGATGTCCTGCTGCCCTGAGAGTCAGCCAAGCCAGATGGGTTGTTTTTGTCCCCTAAATCTGTGGCATTGGCTGGGAAAGCTCTGAAGTATTTGGTGGCCACATTCTTTCAGAAATTCACTCTTCAATCCCTTTACTCTTTGCCCCCATCTTTGCTCAGGCTTGAAATGAGCCTGTTGGAGCAGTGATTGCTCAGATCTCCCTTTGTCAAAAATCATTTGTCGGGTACATCGATCAGGGCTCTTTCGTGTCATGCAGCAGAAGCCAACTCTGACCAAGCTCTTAAGCAGGAAAGGGATTTATTAGGGCGCTGAGGGTGGGAAGAATGGTGGGACCACCAGGCTGACAGGGCCAGAGCCACCCATAGCTGTGTGCAGGGGTTCAGATTCCTAAGGCGGCAGTATGACTGGCGACCTTCACCATGGGAAGGCGGGACACCTTGATTTATAGCCCCATTGCAAGCTGAAAGGGAATCAGAACTGCACATCCACTCTGGTCCGCTGGGGAGAAACAGGAGGTCCAACAGCGAGCTGTGAAGATCCCTGCCTGCTCACCCCAAGGCCTGGGAGGGACGCACAGAATGCCGGATTCTCCAGCCTCCAGGATGGAGGCCTGAGATGCTAGACAAATGCCCCGGAGGACTGTGGTGTGCCACTCCATAGGACCCCGCGGAGGTGCTCAAGAATCCCCTGTTCACCTGTCTTCAATGTGGCCCAGCCCTCGATGCCACACTTGCCACCCTGTGCCTCAGTTTCCCCACCCATGAAACAGGGCCACAACAATCAGTGCCTCCCTCATCCTGTGGTGGTGATAAAAGTCTGTATAAAGAGCTTAGATGCCAAGAGTCAGCCACAGCACCCTGCATGCACCCTTCCTCCCTCAAATTCAGGAACTGAGGGGCAGGCACGTGTGGGAGAAAGTGCTCTATGGCCCAGTTCTGCCCTGCCACCAAACCTGTGATGTCATCAGGCATTACCACACCCTACCTGTCCCATATATGTTCTGGAATGGGGGAGACATCGGACAAATTCAGCAGCCAGGTCCCTCTCTGGGGGCACTTTCTCACAGCTGGACTCCTCAGGTTCCTGAGTGGTGTTGGTCTGAGACAAGATTAAGGGCGTAGGGCTGGCGAGATAGCTCAGTAGACTACACACCTGCTTAGACAAGCACAAGGACTGGGGTTTGATCCCTGGCACCACGTGCCACACTGGCCCCACCCCCAGGTGTGCTGAGCTGGCCACAGAGACTGAGCATGGTGGCGCACGTCTGTAATCCCAGTGCTGGGGAGGCTGAATACAGGAGGATCACTATGAGTCTGAGCTTAGTGAGCCCCTATTTCAAATACATTAAAAAAAAAAAAAAAAAGATTAGGGGCCTGGTGCCCACATGAAGCCACACCCCACCCCCAGACCCTGTGGGGTGTCCCTCAGTGGACAGGCAGCTCCCAGCAAGGTGAGCTCTGACTTTCTGCCTTCTCTGCGGGCAGCAAGCCGTGCTGTGCACTTAGCCCTGTGCCCAATCCCTCCCCAGGCCTCATGGCACTGTACATAAGTAGGTCACCCACATGCTGTCCGGAGGCCACGTGGCCTGCAGGAGCCAGGGCTGGCACCTGACCTTCAGTCACACAGCCTCTCTCAGTAGCTGTTCTGATTTCCCTGTAGTCACTCCTAGGAGGTAGCAAGTGTTATTTTCCCATCCTACAGGTAGGGAAACTGAGGCTTGAGGCCCTGTAGGCCCAGGGCTGAATTTCAGATTCTGCGAGCTTCACACCCATCTTTTACACCAACAAACAGGGCAAAAAGCAGAGCCTTGAAACCCACCGAACCTGGATGGGGGGACCCCATCCGATCCCAAGCCTCCCTGGGAGCCACTAAGGCAGCTTCCCAGGACAGGACACACAAGCCAGCCACAAAAGACCTGAGTGTCTTGGAGCATGATGGAATGTCAGTAGCTCATCCCTGTGAGAAGGGCAGGTGACAGGCACCCTGTCCTGTCCCAAGGTAATCATTCACCATGGTTAACAGGGCCCCTGGTCCCCACTAGAATTTCC
Organism: Octodon degus; assembly: GCF_000260255.1. NCBI lineage: Eukaryota > Metazoa > Chordata > Mammalia > Rodentia > Octodontidae > Octodon > Octodon degus. The sequence goes on from NW_004524652.1 coordinate 8,745,743, forward strand.
CCCTCCTTCCGGTCTCAGGGTGAGCTGGCCATGGCCACTCCAACCTACAGCCTCCCACATTTACCTAACTTCCCTGACCCTCACAAGTGCCACCGCCTTTTTCTTCCTTTCTAAAAAAAAAAGCAAGACACTATAGGAAGCGATTCCTTGAACTTATTAAAAAATCCAGACTTGTAAATTAATTTGTTCGTGTTGTACAAAGGCAGTGCAGATGGACTCATTAGCATGCACACAACAAATAATTATAGATGAATTTTTAGCTGGCCTGCCTAATGCGCTCGCTGGGTTAATTATGTCAATGTATAATTACATCAGCCCGGGGAGACATAATGGCGAGCCCTGATGAGCAGGCCCTGCCTAATGACTGGGCGTGGGGGCTGCTGACGGAGGCGAGCACCGCCACGCTCCGCCGCACCTGCTCGCCTTGCACAAGCTCATTGTCCAGCCTCCTGCCGCCTCAACAGACCAGACAGAAGAACGAAGTGAAAGGCCACCTTGTTCCAGCTGGACCTGAAGCCCCCCCGAGTACAGGCACTACCCTGTCTTCTATGAGCCAAAATGCACTGTGGCGGGCTGTGTCAGGCTCTATGCTGGTTGTGAAGGGTCTAGGGGGGGAGTGAAACTAGAGGCAGCCCTGGTGCAGTTTGTAGCCTGGTGGCCTTACAGGGAGCCCAGGGCTGCAGAAGGTTGTGGGGACCTGGGGGAGCTCATGTTGGCCTCATCACAGAGGGCCTCCTAGTGGAGGTAGCCTTTGAGTTGCAAAATGGGAGGCAAGTATTAACCAGCTGAAGCAGGAGTGGAGGAGGTGTATTCCTGGATCCTCAGGACAATCCTGAGAAATTACTACTTTTATGGGAAAGCACAGAGAGATAGAGGGACTGGCCAAGGTCACACAGCAATGCCAAGAAGCAAGTGTGGACTAGACCAGAGTCCAGACAAGCTGACCCCAGGGTCTATCCTCTGAATCCCTCTGCCCTTCAGTAGAGAGCTGTGGCAGCCAACACATGGTGGCAAGAGATGTTAGGAGAGAGATCCAGAGAGTCAGAAAAAGGTAGAACAGACCCTAGGCCCTGTGGTCTGGGGCAAGGAGGCCCCATGAATACTGTCTGCAGCTGCTGGGGCTGTAATGGGCACATACCAGGACAGAAGCCTTCGCGCCATCAGAGCAGGGGAACCGGGTTCCCGTCACATCCGCAGCACCCGGTTCCCATGAGCCTGTGTCCTCATCCATGAAAACAGGTTAGGGTCAAGGCAGCTCCAGGGGACGCTGTGAGGACAGTGGGAACTGCTGCTGACCTGAGCTCAGGAATCATCCAGGGGACACTTGGACCTTCCCTGGGTGGGGAGTTAGTGGTGTCCTGGGGACACCCTGGGGCTGGCCTCAAAGTGGAAAGGAGAAAGAGGAGCTGTTTTCTTAGCCTGTTATCAAGGGGATATCTGAATGCCTCCCATCAAGGTGAGGACTTTGCTTCCAGTAAAGCTGTCATTAACAGCCCACATCACAAAGTACTGTGTCATCCAGGTGCCCCACGAGGGAGGGAGAGAAGGCAAGAGGGAGGAAGCCAAGAGAATTGAGCCACAGGCCACATGGCATGTTTGACTCCTGGGGACAGGCAGGCAGGGGCTGGCTCATACCAGCTACAGGGAGGCCTTGAGCTGGAGAGGGCCCGCAGAGTGGTCCTACCTTGGCTTCCCTGTGTGGGGGGGAGCCTGAGGGAGGTGGGCGTAGCTTCAGAGATGGTTTCAGAGTGTAGCAGCTCGGAACAGTTGGAGGTCTGTGGGCACAGTCCCGCGGCCACCACAGATGGCATTGCCAGGTCAAGAAAATGCAGTTACGATGACATCTGTTACTGCTGTCATCCCCACATGGGAAGGACACTCACCCTGGTGCAGGCACATATGCCCCGGGCAGGACCTAAGAGGGCTGCTCTTGTGCAGCAGGAAGTCTGCACTGTCCCTGAGCTGTCAGTGACTGCAGGTGGCTCATGTGGATTGTGCCCAGCCCCATGGCCTGAACCATCACACCCCACCCCATCCTCCCAGCTCTCTCCTTCTCTGCAGACCCTGTGCCTGCATTTGAGGTGGCACGCAGCCTGGACGACAGACTGCAGCCCCCCAGCTTCGACTCCAGTGGACAGCCCCGGCGAGACGTTCCCACCTCGTGGAAAAGGCACCCCGAGCTTCTCAGTCCCAAAGGTACAGACAAGACCCTCATGGGGAACCAAAGACTTTCATCGCGTGTCTTGTACAAAGCCCGAGGCTATGGAGCTTCAAACTGGGCCACCCTTGAGGGCAGCTGCAGAGAGAGGCAGGGAGCCAGTCTTCACTATTGCAGGGGACAAGCAGGTTGAGGCATCACTATTGCTGAAGCCACTACAGGTGGCAGAAGTGCTCTGCGCTGTCACTCAGGGACCCATGGACCTTCTCTGTCTTCTCCACGTAGCATCTGGTCCCCATGAATGTAGACCACCTATCAACAGGCAGAGGAAGAATGTGAGGTCACTGCTAAGTGTGTGGGGCTCAAGCCCGGGCACGAAGGTATTCCTTCTACCACCACCACTCTTGTTAGCCAAAACCAAGCCTGCCACAGCCAGCTGCAAAGGAGGCTGGGAAATGTAGTTCAGCAGTGTGTTCAGGAGCAGCAGCTTGGAGGGAACAAGAGGCCAGGGGAGACGAGCTGGAGCCTTCAGGTGTTCTGAGCTGGTGACAGATTCTGGGCAGTATCCCTTGTGCTTTTCTGCCTCTAAGGATCTAGACTCTGAGCTGATGGTTGTGGGCACCAAGAAGCCTGGAGTCCTTGGTTGCTTCTAAGTAGGAATATGTGATTGTGCTTTGGGGCCTTGATCAGGGCTCATTAAGAACTAGGCTTTAAGTAGCCAGTGTTGGAAGTCAGCACTTAATCCTCACAGAACAGGGCTGGCTCAGGGGACCGTGTGAGGCTCTCAGGGTGGCCCCCAGGCTCTGCACCAGCCAGCCATAAAGGCAGGCATGCTTGGGATTGGGACCGCAGGGCTACCCTCAGAAAGGCAGGTCCGGATCCCCCCCAATCCTTCCCAGGCCTGGTAAAACACGTGGGAAGGGTGGGCCATGCCTAGGGGACTGCTGCTGCGGTGACAGACCCCCAGGGCTGGGCCAGGCATGCCCAGCTCTCCATTAGGGGAGTACCTGGCCCCACCAACAGGAAGTAAAAGGCACATGCAGGCATTTCTCCTACATAGGTCCCTTATGGGGGCCGTAGTGGCCCACACAGCATGGCCAGGGCAGGTCCTCTCCCAGTCATGGCCATTGGTCAGTGAGTCTGATGGTGCCATGGGTTGCCAAGATGTTGGGGTAGTAGGACTCTAAGCAGCCGCTCTATCCACTCCCCATTTCTACTCTGGAAATCTACCTCCAGTAAGGCTGTAGATGGGCCTGCCTAGGATCCAGCACATTTACTCCTCAGTGTGTATTCTGGAGATGCACAGTGCCCAGAGGACAGGGTGAGTGGGATGCTGGCCACAGGCCTTGCCGTAGCACAGGCTGGAGCAACCAGATGTCCAGTGAGCAAACAGGGTTCACTCAACTGCACCCAGACTGCCATCAGGGAGGAAGAGTGCTGTGATAGCTGCACTGTTGCAGATGGTCCTGCCGGACAGGAGGACCATGTGGGTCACAGTGCCCTTCCTCTAACTACCATGCAACTATAACAGAGCAAAAACTAGCACTTAGATATACACTGACGGATGTTTCTGGTTTTTTGTTTCTTGGTGGTGGTAGTAGTACTAGGGACCCAGAACCTTATACATGCTAGGCAAGCGCTCCACCACTGAGCCACATCCCTAGACCTTTTTGTTTTGAGATATTTTGAGACAGGATCTTGCTAAGATGCCCACGCTGACTTTGAATTTGTAATCCACCTGCCCCAGCCTCTCAAGTAACTGGTATTACAGACGTGTGCCACTGTGCCCAACATAGGGATAAACTTTTTTTTTGTGGTACCAGGGATTGATCTTAGGACCTTGCACTTGCCAGGCAAACACTTAAGCCGCTGAGCTATCTCCCTAGCCCAGGGATAATTTTTTTTTGGCAGAACTGGGGATTGAACTTAGGCCCTTATGCTTGCCAGGCAAGCACTTATTCTACTGAGCCATCTCCCCTGCCCCAGGATAAACATTTTTGAAAGCAAGGGGGTGATGAACAAATCCAACCTGATACTCACCTTGGTGGATGAGGCTGAGGGGGGGCTAGTGGGGAGCATTTCCGGGAGGCCCATGACCACTTCGCTGCTGGCTGTTCAGGGCCTGCATACCAGGCACTGTTCAGGCCCTCCTGAGTGTCACACCATGGGATCATGCTGAGTAAAGGAAGTGACCCAACAGGACCAGTCCAAAACAGGCAAACCCACAGGGACAGAAAGCAGGTTGGTGGTCACCAAGGTCTGGGGAGGGGGAAATGAACAGTTCTTTAAGCCAGGGACTGTGGTGTGCACTTAAAATTCCAGCTACTCAGGGGACTGAGGCAGGAGGATCATAAGTTCAGGACTAATCTGGACAGCTTGGCAAGACCTTGCCTCAAAATTCTTAAAGGCCTGGGGACACAGCTCAGTGGTCGAGCACTGACCTAGCATGTGTAGGGCTCTGAGTTCTATCTCCATTACCACAAAACAGCAGAAAACCTGGGCATGGTAAAGCATGCCTATAATCCCAACATTTGGGAAGCTGAGGCAGAAGGACCACTATGAGTTCAAGGCCAGCCTGGGCTACATAGGGAGGACAGGCTGAACTACATAGTGAGACCCTGTCTTAAAGAAGTAAAAACAAAAAGAAAAAAAAAAGCTTACTAGGAAGAGAAGAGTGACAAAAGTCTAGAATTGGCAGTGATGGTTACACAATGTCATGAACATGCTGAATGTCCCTTGTAAGGGTGGATTTTATACATATTTTACCACAATTTTTTAAAAAGCAAGAAGGTCAAGGAGACTCAAGTGGGCCAAGGAAGCTTCCAGGGGTGCTGCCCAAGGCCAGCGTGGTGGAAACTGAGCCCGTGCGTGTGCCAGCCGTGGGCTAGGGGTATCAACACCCGCTTTACTCCAGTGTCCAAGTTTGGGAAATCAATAATAATCCATCAACTACTCCAGTTTATAGAAACTTCCCTGCCTGTCATGTTGCTTTTGGCAATGGTATTTCTTTCTCTCCCTGCAGAACAGAAAGAAGGGCCAACCCCCGCCGGGCCCACGCCTACCGAGGGGACCCGCCTCCCGGGTGGTGCTGGGAAAGCCCTCCTGACCGAAACCTTGCTGCAGAGAAATGAGGCTGAGAAACAAAAGTGAGGAGGGAGGCCACACTGGGCTGCTGCTGCCAGCCTGGCTGGGAGGCAGGTGGGGGGTCCCCTGTGGCTGCAGGTGTGAGGGGGCCATGGTGAGGGCTTTGCGGCTTAGCAGGCCCAGACTTGAACCCCGTACGGGGCCTCGGTGGCTGGCTCTGAGGAACTGACAGTATTCTCTTGGACCTCAGTTTCCGCATCTGGTAAATACAGATAGGGCTAGTGATGGTGGTATCCTCGCATCTCCAGAGAACAAAACCAGTAGAATTTTTGGAAACTTTTTTTAATGAAGTATTTTGAGCACTTCAGTAATTCAGTCATAGGGTTGGTTTTTGCAAATCTGAAATTGGCGAATCAGGTATGCACTGCCAGGACGCATAGATACTGCACCCCTAAGACCAGCGTTCTCTTCCCCCAGTTGGCCCCTGTGACCTCCAACTGATTGGTGACTCTGGTCCCTCACACTACCACAGACCTTTACATACAGGCAACTGAGCACAGGCAGGAGTCAAATCTACAGGGGTCTCCACAGAGACACCTGAGCACATGGCAGAGTAGCTGGTGGTGCTGGCCGAGCTGCGCAGACAACCCTGACCCTCGCCTTGGCCTTCACTCCCAGTCTGGTGCAGAAACAAGTGAGCCGGGTAGGGCTGCGCGTGTCTAATCTCGGCACTCGAGGGGCTGAGGCAGGAGGATCACCACGAGTTCGAGGCCAGCCTAGCAAGACCCTGTCAAGACCCAGAAAGATCCCACAAAATAATGAAGTGAGATGGGCCTGGGAGTGTAGGTGTGGACGGCACCTGGTGGTGCAGGAGACACCTCTGAGGCTCGGGTGTTGTGTGGTAGCCTTGCATTTCTCTCTGCACCTCCTGGAGCCACCTGCTATGCTCCAGGGCCTGTTCGAGGCACTGCCGACGCCACAGTGACAAAACAGACAATACTTTTTCTTAGTGACGCAGACAGAATGAAGAAGATAATGTGCTCAGCGATTAGTGGCGCTGTGAAGATCCATAAAGCAGAGAGGGAAGATGTAGGTGCCTGCCACAGGCAGACAGGAATGTACCCGGAGATGATGGGTGTTGCAGGCAGAGGGTGCTGCCACCCCGACGTGAGCCGCAGGACATGAGCGAGCATGAAGGGGAGAGGAGGAGGGAAGCCAGAATTAAAGGAACTTGCCCCATCATGGCTGAGCCAGGGAGTGCCTGGCGTGCCTCCTTCCTCCTGGCACCATACAGAGCTGGCTGAGTGTCCACGTTCGTTCCTGCCATAAACAGAGAGGGTGCGCCCTCATTGCAGTTCAGCTGCCCTATCTGTGCGGATTTAATTCTGGGCCTGCAGTTCCACTCATTTGGAACGAGGCTGGGACAGGAACGGTCGCTAGGGACATGAAAGGAAGAGCACCCCATGTTTCCTGACACCTTCTGGGGCAGCGCCTGCCAGAAACCCCATTTCATAAGTGAGGGGACTGATGCCCAGAGAGGCAAGGCCACTGGGAGCCTGCAGAAGCCCTGACAGAGATTTCCCATGGCCAGCCACAATGGGGCCACACGGCCAGCCAGACAGCAAGATGGCGGGGGTGCCCTACAGACAGGTGCAGTCATGGACAGGGGAGGCCAACGCAGGGCCCAGGCAGTGTCACCCCATCTCTCCACAGGGGCCTGCAAGAGGTACAGGTCACTCTGGCAGCCAGACTGGGGGAGGCAGAGGAGAAAATCAAGGTGCTACATTCAGGTAGGCATGTGACCGGTGACCAGGCGCCCACAGGGTGGGGGTGGGGGCTCAGGGACACAGAGGGTTGCCAAGTTCAGGGGTTCTAGAACAAAAAGGGTGAAAAGGGGGTGCAGGAGTCCCAACCTCCATCTCTAGAGGCCACCTCCCTAGGACACATAGTGCCCCTCAGGCACCAAGTGGGCAGCCAGGACAGGGGTGGCAGTGGGGAGGGTGAGGTTAGAGCATCAGGCAGAACTGGCAAAGCACTGCTGCGTGGATCCTCATGGCCCCACTTGGCCTTTGCATGAGCACCCTCCAATTCCCCCAGAGTACCCAGTGTGTGGGTGGTACCCAGGCCAGGCAACAGGCAGCATCCCCAGCCCACTCCTGCCCAGAGATGCATCTGCCCTGCCCACAGGGCATCCCCGGTCCCTCACACCACTGAGGACTCCCAGGGCAGGGCTCCCATCACCTGTCACCAGGATCACCTCCAGGGAGGCTCAGCCCCCTCCTTCCATGGGTTCTGGCTTCTTCCTTCCAGCGTTAAAAGCTACACAGACTGAGCTGCTAGAGCTGCGGAGGAAATATGATGAGGAGGCAGCATCCAAGTAAGTGAGCCCTGCGGGGAGCCTCCTCCCACCCTCCCCACGGGCCCCTCTTCTCCCACTGAACCTCTGCCTGAGGCCCCCATGTCACTAAGCAGCCCGGCTCCCCATGCCACTGGTACACAGCCACGTCCCCCCAGCCCCACCCCAGGAACCACATAACCTCACCTCAGGTCACGGTAGTTACTCCGGGCTAAATGCAGGCTTTAGTAACGCTCCATCCACAAACATTTATTGAGTACCTACTGCTTTCCCAGTGTGTGCTGTGCCCCTGGGAGAAACACTAGATCAGGACCTTGTTCCCAGGCAGAGCGGGACAAGCAATAAGGGACAAAGGAGGAAACCTGCCCACTGCTAGCCGTGAGTGAGCACCTGCCATCCACTCACTGCTGTTCTCAGCACACTGTGCATGCTGCATAGAGAAGAATGGGGCACACAGGGGTGATGAGGACAGGTTGACCTCGGCAGGTACCGGGCAGGTGGCTCTCAGGGTGAGGCAGGAGAGGACTGCTGTGCCGAGAGCCTATGCCATGCACACAGGCCAGAGGAAGCTGGGCTGCTCTCTAAGAGAAGGTCCCTGTAGGAGGTATGGGGGTGCAGGCCAGGGAGGTGCCCTCGATCAGACGCCTGGGGCTACAGGAGGCCAGGCTGCTTGTGGTGTGGGAGAATGGTGGCCTCCTTGGCACCCCCAGTGTGAGACCCAGGCTTGGCCAGAGGCCGGGGTGAGGCTCAGGGGCCTGGTGGCTGCCAGAAGCCCCCCTCAGGGCCTCACCTCTGTGTCTTAGGGCAGATGAAGTCGGCCTGATCATGACGAACCTGGAGAAAGCTAACCAGGTGAGGGGCCGTCTGCCTGGCGGGGTCGGCTAAGGGAAGGGGGCATTCACGTGTGTGTCTGGGAGGGCTGGGGCCCCTCCCTGGCTGTGAGCTCCCTGCAGGACTGCATGGGGTGGAGAATGCAGACAGACACTCAAACGGGGCGGGGAGGCAGACTTCAGGGGGCAGAAGGATGTCCCGGGGGAGGCAACACAGAGGGTCTCACAGAATAAACCAGCGGCTGTAGAGGAGGGCGTCCACGCCAAGGGAGCCGCCTCCCTGGGTCTCCTGACCACAGGAAGTGGGGGCTGCGCACTAGAGCAGGTCTCCAGGCTGAGCTGCTGCAATCAGTGTCTCTAGCCAGGCAGAAAAGCTGAGGCTGGTGGCAAAAGCTGCCTGCCCCTGCGGCTCTCTGCCTCACCGCTCTGTCCCAGCCACAGCAAGCACCGTGCATACCCTCTGCACCACCTCCGTCCCTGGCCCCAAGACCCAGCCTGGCCCCAAGTGCCCTGCCTACCCTGGCTTCAGAGATTGCAGAGTGATGGGCAGTCTGGGCGGACTTTGAAAACAGGTGGCTGTGGCCATTCAGATCCAGTGTGTCTCCCATGCCTGTCCTCAGCTCCCCCCACCCCACAATGGCAGCGGCTGGGGGTGTGGCCGAGTGCAACCACCAGGGTCTCGGGCTGGGCCCATCTACCTGGCTGCAGGCTGGCACTGTGACAAGGCACCTGCCACTTTGCTGGGTACTTGATGGAGGTCTCTTGGAGGAGGAACCTTTAAGCTGGGTGCAGGGTCTATACACCATTCCCTTGAGCAAGCGAGTCCAGGCAGCAGGCACTGCAGTCACACAAGCAGGGAAGCTGCAGAGAAGCCATGGAGAAGGTTGACTCCAAGTGCGCGTCCCACAGGAAACTACCAGAAGATGCTCCCAGGGCAGGACGTCCCGCTGGGCCCCTGGGCTAGACTAGTGGTGCCAAGGCCCCTGGGTCCCCACCCCTGCTCCCCACAGGGGCAGTGTCTCGCCCTAAGAAGGGAGACCCGAGTGACAGTGGCAGTGTCCATTGTGAGGTCCCTGGGCTTTGTTCCTGTGTGTTTTGAAATGGCCCTGGGGCTTTAATCTCCTTTTTTACAAGTTGAATGCATTTTAGTTCAATTTCTAAAATATGTAATTCATATACATAGTTCAACACTCAGGAAAGGGGCACAAAGGAACATTAGGAATCCCCAAGTCTCTCTAGTTCCCCACATCACAGCAACCTCTCTACTGTCAGGGTTCTCCCAAAAGTGGGAAACCCATGCCTATGCCCATTTTAATCTCATATTTTTTTTGTTTGTTTGTTTGTTTGTTTGTTTTGGGTTTGATTTGGATTTTTTTTAATTTTATTTGTGTGTGTGTGTGTGTGTGTGTGTGTGGCCAGCTCAGCCCACCAGGGGGCGGGGCTGGCTGGCATGTGGTGCTGGGGGATCGAACCGCGGTCCCTGTGCTTTGCTAAGCTTGTTCTAAGTAGGTGCTTTAGACCACTGAGCCATCTCACCAGCCCTGGATTTTTTTTAATAGTCATTATCACTATATTACATATAACAAAAATTACCCTTTTTTTTGGCAGAACCAGGGATTAAACTCAGGCCCTTGAGCTTGCCAGGCAAGCACTTATTCTACTGAGCTATCTCCCTGGCCCTACTTTTTATCTTTATTTATTTGTGGTGTTGCAGATTGAACCCAGAGCCTCACACATGCTAGACAAGCACTGTACCACTGAGCTACATGTTCAGCCAGGTTTTGTTTTTTTGAGACAGGGTCTTACCATGTAGTGCAGGCTGGCCTCAGACTCAAGAGGATCCTCCTGCTTCAGCCTCCCACAGTGCTAGGATAGCAAGTGGGTGTCACCTCGCCTGGCCCTGACCTCCCTAAAGCACAGGTGCTAATACGCTGTGCATACCGTCCTGCCGCTTGCCTCTGCACACTTGTGTCCTTGGCTCCATCCGCAGCAGCACTGAGCCCAGCCCTCCCGCTGACGTGTGTGTGCAGTGTCCACTGTGTGGACGTGCTGCCATCCAGCCTGGGGGTGGCAAGTCTTCTGTCACATGTTAGAGAGTAAGTATTTTCAGCTTTGCCAAGCCATACGGTGTCTGTCATGGTCACATCAGCAAAAAAAAAAAAAAAAAAAGGATGAGCTAGAAGGCTGAGGCAGGAGGAATGCTGCATGTTCAAGGCCAGCCTGGGCTAAGGAATGAGTTGAAGACCAGCCTGAACTGCATAGCGAGACCCTGTCTCAAAACAAGAAAAAAGAGAAAGAAAAGAAAGCACAGGCCACATGTACATGAACAAGCATGGTCAGGTGCCAATAAAACTTTATTTATATGAGTAAGCAGAAGCCTGTAGTTCACAGTCGCCTATGGATGAACACGTGTGATATTCCAGTCTTGTCCTGCCACGGATGGTACCTCCATAAATAACCTTGTACCACTTCATGCATGTGCAAGCTAGTATGTAGGGTAAATCATCAAAGTGGAATTGCTGCGCACAGGGCATGTGCATTTGTGATTTGGCTGATGCAGCTGACCTGCCCTGCGTGGGACCATACCAGTTTCCCCCTCAAGGGTATTAGCAGGCCCACTGCCCACAGCCTGCACTGGGATCACTTGTCCTCAGACTTTCACATCTTTGCCCACCTGATAGACTTTTTAAAAAGATCTTAGAGAGCCAGGGAGATAGCTCAGTGGCATAAGTGCCTGCCTGGAAAGCATAAGGTCCTGGGGTTGATCCCTGGTACTACCAAAAAGAAAAAGAAAGAAAGAAAAAAATATTAAGGGCCGGCCAAATAGCTCAGCAGATTAAAGCACCTCCAAGCAGGTGCAGGAGCCGAGCATTCAATCCCCAGGCCTGCCGTACCAGCCCTGCCCCCAGGGTGCACTGAGATGGCAATTGAGACTGGGTGTGGTGGCGTGTGCCTGGAATCCCAGCTCTTGGGAGGCTGTAAACAGGAGGATCACTATGAGTCCGATCTAGTAGTGAGACCCTGAACACCCTGTAGACCCTTCCCTAAAAATACAAAAATAAATAAATAAATAAAAAATAAAAAGATCTTAGATCCAGGTATGCTTGGGCATGCCCATAATGCCAGCGTTCTGGAGGCTGAGGTAGGAAGATTGTCCCAAGTTCAAGGCCAGCCTGGGCTACATCATGAGTTCAGTACCAGCCTGCACTATATAACAAGACATTGTCTCAAAAAAAAGAAAAAGAAAAAACTTAGAGTAATTTGGCCAAACCAGAGATTGAACTCAGGTCCTTGCGCTTGTGAGGCAAGTGCTTATTCTACTGAGCCATCTTCCTGGCCAGTAATTTAAATAGGAAATTGGGTTTTTGTTTTATTTTGGTGGTGGTACCAGACATCAAACTCAGGACCTAGTGCTTGGCAGGCAAGCCCTTATTCCACTGAGCTATCTCCCCAGCCCTGAATAAGAAATAGTTATAATAATGTCTCTTTTTTCTTTCTTCTTTCTCTTCTTTTTTTGGGGGGGAGGGGGAAGATGGGGGGTTGTGTGCTTGAGACAGGATCTCACTGTATAGTTCAGGTTAGCCTTAAACTTACAGCGATTTTCCTGCCTCAACTTCCTGAGTGCTGGGGTTACAGGCATGCACCATCACAGCAGCTCTTTATCTGAATGTAAGACTAAGAACCTACCCCTAATTAAGCATGCAGAAGAAAATAAATGTCACATGTTAGGTTTTCAGTATCGCTATTGATACCATCCCAAGTGTGGTACAAGGATGGTAGACACACAGAGCCCCAGTATCATGGATGTGATTGTCACTGTGCCAGTTTGCCCAGCTCTCTGCCAGGGATGGCCAGATGAGAAGCCAGTGTCACTGAGGTGTACTGGAGATGGAGCCCTAGGTGAGGGCCCCCACAAATCTTCAAGTTACATTGGAGAGACATCTTCTGCTAGAACAATGGAAAGAATCTTTCTCCCAAGTATCTTAGGAGATTCAGAGCAAGGACTCTAAGTTCTAACCTTAAGCTGTAGATATATCTCTTGGGAAAGGTGAGACTGCAGGGGTGTGTGTGTGCGTGTGCGTGTGTGTGTGTACATGTGTATGCACCAAGAATCAAACTCAGGACCTTGCGCTTGCCAGACAGGTGCTCATGCCGCTGAGCTACACCCCTGGCCTGAGACTCCAGCTTTAAGCCCCAGCTCAGAAGCCAGGGGATGTGGATGCCTTCAGACCTGGCCTCCTCCCCTCTTGGGACATAGACTTGCACCTCCGGGAAGGGAGAGCACTCTGAAGTCCTCAATGACTGATCAACCTGGAGTTCGGTCCAGCCTCATTGTCGCTTTTCTCCTTCCTCTTCCTCGTCCTTCTTCTCCCTCTCCTCCTCCTCCTCCTTCCTCTTTTCTCTCCAGTGACGCAGAGATTGCAGCCCCTTTTGGACACTAGGACAAAGTGTCCCACCACAGAGCTGTAGCCCTGGCCCTTGTTTTTCATTTTAGTCAGATCCCGAGTTACGTTTACATTTGCTCGGAAAACCCTAATGTAAAAACCTTTTCTCTATGGCCCCCCACACTCAGAACAACCCTTCCCAAAACAAAACTGACTCAAACCATTTCTAGAAAAAGGCCAATAAATAATTAATTTTTTTAATGAAGAACATGGCACATGTGGGGGTCCGTGTGCCTGTAGCAGGTCTAGGGGTCCACTGGCCAGGGTGGTGGTCAGCTATCACTGCGCCACCTGTGATTCGGCACAGAGCCCTGGCCTAGCAGGCATAAGGGCCTGGCTTCTCTTTCCAGCACTACAAAAAAAAAAAATTTTGTTTCTTAATAACCACAGCCTTTCTAATTTTTCAAGTAATGGCTTGAAATGATGCTAATAAAATAAGCCAATTATAGACATACTTGTACATATTAGATGCGTTTTACCAAAACCACTTAATCTGCAAAACAACACCAGAGGATAGTTGCTTTTACAATTCCCATTACAAATAGGGAAACTGAGGCTAGACAGAGTCCCTTCACCTGAGGTCACACAAGTAGGAAGCTTGGAGGATCTGAGCTCAAACTTCTCTCCAAAACTGCAGGCTGCATTATTAACATTTGGTTGATTCCTTCCAGATTTTTTTCAACTTTTTTACTTTTTCAGTTTGTTTGTTTGTTTGTTTTGATAGAATCTTACTGTGTAGTTCAGGCTGGCCTTGAACTCACCATGTAGCCCAGGCTTCCCTCAACTCTTGGCAATCCTCCTGTCTCAGCCTCCTGAACACTAGGATCACAGGTGTGCACCACCACATCTGGCTAGAAAATTTCCTAGTAAAAGCTATCCTTTTTTCTTTGTAGTACTGGGATCAAACCCAGGGCACTCTACCACTGAGCTATATCCCTTCCCCTTTTTAGTTTTGTTTGTTGGGGGGGTTGTTTGTTTTGATACAGCGTCTCACTGAGTTTCTCAAGCTGGGCTGTAGCTTGTGGATTCTCCTGCCTCAGCCTCCTGAGTAGCTGGGCTGACGGGTGTTTGCAAACACGCTGGCTGCGTTCTAGTGTTTATGCTTCAGGACCCTTCTGGCATTAGCATTGCTCCCGGCTCACAGCAGGGAAACAGTGTGAAGGGAAATGACTTGCTCAGGCCCTCCTGCAGCGCCTGAGCTGGGAAGCACTTCTACCCCATTCCGTTTCTGGAGCCCCAGTAACTTTGAGTCATCAGGGCTGAAATGTACAACGCAGCAGACAGATGCCTAGAGATGGGTGAAAACTCGCTGCACCTGCCCTATAGCGCCCCGCCCCCTTACAGCCCCAGGGGGAGGCAATGTGCTTGCTCCTCTCGAGGACCCAGGTGCCACCATGGAGCCCAGAGTCGCCTCAGCAGAGCATCTAGCCATATTTCCCCCGGCTCAGGAGTGAGCCCTGGGTGCTGTGGCGGGTCTTCACGGGGCCAAGTCTGGGGCAGCTGCCTGTGCAGCCCACGGGAGGAGTGGGGCTGCACCCTGCTCACCTCCTCGGCACACCCTGTCCTCCCAGCGCGCAGAGGCCGCCCAGCGCGAGGTGGAGAGTCTCCGGGAGCAGCTCGCGTCAGTCAACAGCTCCATCCGCCTGGCCTGCTGCTCCCCACAGGCACCCAGTGGGGTAAGGATGGGGCCGAGGAAGGACGTGTTCCACGGGTGGCTTGTGTGTGTCTCTGGGAAATAGCAAACACACGTGTGGATCTCTGTATGTTCTGGGGCATCACCATGGCCAAGGTCTGTGACCTGTTCCACCAGCAGAGGGGAAAAATTGATCCACAGTTCTTAACGCTTTGAGCTCCAGCTTCCTCGTGTCTATGTTTAGCTGGAAGTCTAGTGTCTTCCTCTGAAGACCTCCCTCAGCCCTGCTACCCCAAACCGCCAGGAGCTCTCTTGGACCAGAGATCAGTCCTGTGGCAGTGTGGCAGCCAAGCCATCCTGGCGGCTGCCATGAGATGGAGCTAGTGGGTGCAGGCCACACCCGGCTCAGGACTGAGAAACCCAGGCCCTGTAGACAACTGCTCAGCCCTAGGTCCCCAAAACCTGCCAGGGTGACCCAGCAGGGCCTTCCACCAGCCATATGCTGTGGAGAGACACCTCCATCATCCACCCCCAGGTCTGAATGTTGAGCCTGGTTCCTCAACATCTTTCTCTTTCCTCCTGATCAGTGCCCCTTTGGGGTCTTGCTATCATTTTGGTTTTTGATAGGCTCTCCCTATGCAGTCCAGGCCGTCCTAAGACACTCAGTGATCCTCCTGCCTCAGCCTCCCTAGTGCAGAGATTTTAGGTGTGCTCCACCATACCCAGCCCTGCTCTCCTTTCTTGACAAATGACTTCGGTCAGAGGTACCCCACTGCACCCCTCTGCCATTGTTAGTGGTCTCCACTGCTGCTCCACAGAGAGCCTGGGGTTCCATGTGTGAGTTAGTCAGCCTTCCTTCCACATCACTACACACCCAGGCTGGGACTCATGATTCCTCCCACAGGGTGATTTGCAGTCTTCATTCCACCTGATGTCCAGGCCCATGTCTCCATGTCTCTCTCTGAGCATTGGAGTGTGTCTGTGTGTCTGTGTGTGTGTGTGCTTACCACTTTTGGGCTTGTGGCCATACTTAATCTGTGCCTCAGCTTCCTTATTTTCCTTCCTGGAAGGAGGCAACTCCTCCTGCTAGGGTTACTGAGAGGTCTCTAGTGAAGAAGCTCCCCTAATGGGGCTCGGCCCTAGCCTGTGCTCAGTGGAGCCTGACGCCCTTGGTCATCTTGTCATGAGACCTTGCAGCCTCTTTGAACCTGCGTGCGTGTGTGTGTGTGCGTGTGTGTCCTGGCAATGTGTCTCTGTGAGGGTCTGCGTGACTGACGGCCGTGCACGTGTGCCTGTGAGCTCAAGAAGCCAGTATGGTGCAGCAGTCTGCGCTCACTGCAGCCGCAGGTGTGGCAGCCTGGCTGTGTCCTGGCAGACGGCGTGCACCCGTGCTCCTGGCTGGCTGCACAGCACAGAGTAGTGAGAGGCAGGCGGTGGAGAGCCAGAGCTCCGGGGGACGCCTCCGAGAGGAATTCACCAATGGCTCTTAATTAACCCCCTTGGAGCCCAGCAAGTGCTGTGCTAATCAGCCACGGGGAGCTGGGCTGGTTTGGGAGGTGAGCTTTTCTGAGCACAACAGTGGCGCTCGATGCTAATTAATTTAATGTATTAATGACATCCGCTTCCTGTTTTAATTGGCATTTATCTCCATGGAAGAAAGCCCGGTTTGGTTGGTAGTGGTGGGTTGTGTGTGTGTGTGTGTGTGTGTGTGTGTGTGTGTAAGTTTAATCCTTCTAAAATGCATTTGGAGCTGAGTCTGAGATTGGCCTAACCTGACATCCCTCAAACAGCAACTTCTCCATCTTCATCTGGAACAAAGGGGCCATTTCCCAAAACCTGGAGGAGCTCCAGGACTTGGGGCTATCAGCGAATAGGCAGAAGGAACCATCTTTAATGTGACCTATGGCTGCGAGGTCACTTGTCTAAGCCTGAGGGTCTCAAATAGGGACAAAGCCTAGGGTAAGACCTGGACTAACCGGAAACTGGAAGCTTTGTGCACGCACTTCCCTCTGCTGCGGTGCCGGCCCCCACTGGCTGGCTGCTTCCCTTCGTGGTCGCTCTTTATTCACCAAGTTTCCGTTGCCACGCACCATACATACATGAGAGGAGACGTAGGTACAGTAAGTGTGCAGCACATGGAAGTTTCTGGTGTGAACTCCCCCTGTGCATCCAGATCCACACATGGAAACTTCGTTCTGCTTGGGCTGTGGAGGGAGGCCAGCCTGCAGCCCTTATCCCCCATCAGCAGCCCCTCATGGTCCCACTCTGCCCCCAGGAGAAGGTGGGCTTCACGCTGTGCTCCGGGCCTCGGCTGGAGGCGGCCCTGGCCTCCAAGGACAGGGAGATCCTGCGGCTGCTGAAGGATGCGCAGCACCTCCGAAACTCGCTGCAGGAGCTGGAGGAGGCCTCGGCCAGCCAGATCGCAGACCTGGAACGGCAGCTCACAGCCAAGTCGGAGGCCATAGAGGCAGGTCCTGGGGGAGGAGACGGGCAGAGGTGTGCAACCGAGTACCGGGCCAGCCTCACCCTGTGGGTTTCACTTCTAGAAGCTGGAAGAAAAGCTGCAGGCACAATCCGACTATGAAGAGATCAAGACAGAACTGAGGTACAGGCTCTCTGCCTCCCTCCCTCCCTTCCTCCCTACATCCTGGCGGCCTCTCTGAGGCTCCTGTCCTCCCACCGACACCTGGCCAATAGTGGTCATGCCAGGTGGCTGTCTTGTCACAGGTGTGGGGATCAGGCACTGACATGCAACCCAAACAGCTCAGCCGCTCTTGGGGTCAGCCGATGTGGCTGCCTGCAGGGACGTGGCCTGGTTAGCAAGCCCCACCTTCAGACCTGTGGGTGCCAGGGGTCAGCCATACGGTCATCTCTTGGTATCCATAGGGCATTGTGGTCAGGACTGCCAAGGATGCCAAAACCTTCAGGTGTCAAAGTCCCTTCCAGCTGCTGGTGTGGTGTCTGCAGACCCTCATACCTCCTCCTGGGCTCCTGATGCAACGCCACACCCTAGCCCTTTCAGGGGATTCAGGTGTTCCTCAGCACAGCTTGAGGCAAATTCAAGTTTTTCTTGTTGGAGCTTTTTGGAAGTTTTCTTTTCTTTCTTTTTTTTTTTTTCTTTCTTTCTTTCTTTTTTTTTTTTTTTTTTTTTTTTTTTTGTGGTGGAACCGGGGATTGAACTCAGGCCCCAGGCAAGCACTTATTCTACTGAGCCATCTCGCTGGCCCCAGAAGTTTTCTTTTTCCAAATGTTTTCCATCCATAATAGAAAACAGGATAAATGCCTGCCTGGCAAGTGCAAAGTCCTGAGTTCAATCCCCATTACTGCAAAATAAATAAATAAACAAACCAACCATAATGGATATACGGGCTGCTCTCCCTCTGCCCCAACAGACGCCCTGGCCAGTTAGGGGCCAGTGTCTTCAGGGAGGCCTCTCCTCAGGCCTGGGGCCTGGCTGACCTCTGGTCTCCCACTTCCTCCACAGCATCCTGAAAGCCATGAAGCTGGCCTCCAGCACCTGTGGCCTCCCCCAGGTGAGCGTCCCTGCCACTGTCCTCATCGCCAAGGGCAGGCTGCCCCAGCCTTCTGCCAGCTGTGCCTTCTCAGCCCTGCTTCCTGTCTCCTCAGGGTATGACCAAGGCCGAGGACTCACTGCTCATGGCGAAGGAGGCCTTCTTCCCCTCGCAGAAGTTCCTTCTGGAGAAGCCCAGCCTCCTGACCAGCCCTGGTAAGGAGGAAGGACGAGCTCAGGGTGGGCAGCTGGGGGCAGCAGGGGCTGGGGTCTGCAGCACAACTGTGCGCCTGTCCCTCCAGCATCACACACTCAGTCCTAAGGCCCCACAAGGATCTGGACACCCGAAGAACATGAGCCGGCCCAGGGTGGGTTCCCCTGGAAGGGGCCCTGTACAGGCAGTGGAAAATCTGGGTTCCCTGCCCCCAGATTGACACACCAAGCCCCAGCTCACAAGCCCAGGATAAGGGGAAGGGTGCGAGAACTTGGGGGGATCTGTCCTGTGTGGCTTCTGGCTGCTGGAAGTGCATAGCCCTTCCCCCATCCGCCTGTCTTTGTCCCCTCCCTCTCCCCCACCCTCTGTCTGCACTGTCCCCATGTATGTGTCCCTCTGTCTTTCCTTACCTCTGTCTCCTTCCTTCAATCCCCTTCATCCCCACCCCGGCCTGTGGCTTCTAACTCTCACTTTATCTCTGTCTCCCTCCCTGTCTCTGCCCTGTCTCGCATTCTCCCATCTGTGTTCCTCTCTATTCCTGGTTCTTTTTTCCCTTGTGGTCCTTGCATGCCTGTCTGTCCTGCCGTTCTAGAGGAGGACCCATCGGAAGATGACTCCATCAAGGACTCGCTGGTGGCCGAACCACCCTACCCCTCCCCACAGCAGCTTCCACCTCCGCCAGGGCCTGAAGACCCCCTGTCCCCCAGCCCTGGACAGCCCCTGCTGGGCCCTGGCCTCGGGCCAGATGGTCCCCGGACTTTCTCGCTGTCCCCCTTCCCCAGCCTGGCATCCGGGGAGAGACTGGCCGGGGACACGCTGCTGCCCAAGCATATGATGCCCCCAGCAGCCTTCAAGGGTGAGGCGGGCGGCCTGCTGGTGTTCCCACCAGCCTTCTACAGCACCAAGCCCCCTGTGGGCCCTGCCACCCCAGCCCCCGGTCCCGAGCCCTCTGGAGCCCCTGAGCAGGCGGACGGTGTAGGGGGCAGCACGGTGGCAGCCGGGGCCGAGGAGGAGCAGCTGGACACGGCGGAGATCGCCTTCCAGGTGAAGGAGCAGCTCCTCAAACACAACATTGGGCAGCGGGTGTTTGGCCACTACGTGCTGGGGCTGTCGCAGGGCTCGGTCAGCGAGATCCTGGCCAGGCCCAAGCCCTGGCGCAAGCTCACAGTGAAGGGCAAGGAGCCCTTCATCAAGATGAAGCAGTTCCTGTCAGATGAACAGAACGTGCTGGCCCTGCGGACCATCCAGGTGCGGCAGCGAGGTGAGCGCATGGGCCATGGCTGCTGCCAGCACCCAGGGCAGGTGACCTTGCCTCCTGGTGCCTCGGTGTCCCTATCTGACAGCCTCCTGGGGGTCCTAAGGTTTAAGTGGGTGCAAAGCACTGAACATTTCACCTAGCAGTGGCGCCTGCCCAAGCACGCCACCCAGGTAGTTGCCATCACTGCTGTCATTGCCACTGTGGTCTTGAGTGTGAGCTCAGGCCCAAGTCAACTGCAGAGACACGGTTCGACATGCGGAGTGAGTGGTGGCCCTGCCACACACAGGCAGTCTGATCCTCACACCCCTGGCCCTGGAACCCATCACACTCAGCTCCCAGATGGACTCCACCCTGCAACAGATGCCCCCTTGCTTTCCCCAGGTAGTATCACCCCAAGAATCCGCACACCAGAGACAGGCTCGGACGACGCCATCAAG
This sequence comes from Octodon degus, assembly GCF_000260255.1. Lineage (NCBI taxonomy): Eukaryota > Metazoa > Chordata > Mammalia > Rodentia > Octodontidae > Octodon > Octodon degus. The sequence goes on from NW_004524652.1 coordinate 8,765,669, forward strand.
AGCATCCTGGAGCAGGCCAAGAAGGAGATCGAGTCACAGAGAGGGGGTGAGTATGGCCCCGGCCCCATAGGGACTTCTGCACAGTGAGAACCTCCAGAGGCTGGGGTCTCTCCAGATGCCCTACGTGGTCATGTTAGGTCTCAGATCCTTCCGTGGCTCCCTACTGTGACTCCTGTGCCCTCTCCCAGGCTCTGGTGGGAAAGTCTGCCGTGTGTCACACCAGCCTCAGTGCCCTGTGTTGGGACACCTTTCCCAACTGGCTCCTGCTCACACCTCACCCACAAGTCATCTCCTCCAGGGAGCCTCCCAAGTGTGGGCTGGCAAGTGTGGGCTGCCACCAGGAAGGTGCTCCACAAAGATTGTTCCTTACCACCTCTGTCTTCTTATGGCTGCAGTTTCCAGCGACTCTGATGGTGTGGCTGTCCCTTCCCCTGTCTGGGTCTTGTCACATCCAGGGACCAGTTTACCCAGCACAGTGTAGCTCAGCACAGGGTAGACTTGGCTGGCCACTGGGACCAGTCTCCTACTTGGCTTTGCAGTGTCTGCTGCCCCCTGGTGGCTGCTTGGAGCAGGTTCCTGATTTCCAAGCTACTTGGTACCACCAGAAATGCAGGTGTTTTCCTAGGACCCGACCTCCTTCCTGTTTACTACAGTGACAGACTTGCAGGGCATGGTGGTCAGACCTGTAAGCCCAGCACTCAGGAGGCTGAGGAAGGAGAATTGCAGCACATTCAAGACTGGTCTGGGCTACATAGTCCAAGGCTAGCCTGAACTCCATAGCAAGACAGGTCTCAAAAAACAAATCAACAACAAAAACAGTGGTCAGGGGGCCTGCCCCTTAGCTCAGTTCTTTAAGTGGCTGCTTCAACAAAGCAGTCAGGCTCAGGTTGCTGTGGTTCAATCCCCACAACTCAAGCCAGCCAAACCTGCCCTGAAGGTACTCGGAGCAAAAAAAAAAAAAATGAGTGCTCAACATAGGACATATCCCTCTGATTGCTTATGCAGCCATTAAAGATGGAAGGGGGGTTTGGGGCCGGTGAGATAGTTCAGCCGACTCAGCACCTGCTTAGGCAGTTGTCAGGGACCAGGGTTCCATCCCTGGCACCACAGCCCCGCAGGCCACACCCCTGGGCAGGCTGAGCCGGCCATCAAGACCAGGCATGGTGGTGTGTGCCTATAATCCCAGGGGTAGGGAGGCTGAAAACAGGAGGATCACTAAGAGTCTGAGCTGTGAAGTGAGACCCTGTACCAAATAAAGATGGAAGGGTTTTGTTGTGTTGTTTTTGTCTTTGCAAAGTTGGTTTAGTTAGGTTTGGTTTGATATTTTGAGTTCTGGGGATTGAAGCCAGGTCTATGCACTGAGCTATATCCTCAGCCATTATTTTTGTTGTTGTTGCTTTTGGTATTTGTCTGTTTGTTTGTTGAAACAGGTTCTTATGAAGGCACCAAGCTGGTTCAAACTTGTAAGCCTCCTGCCTCAGCCTCCCAGAGTGCTGGGACTGCAGACATTTATCACCACAGCAGGCTGTGATGGGAGAACGTCTTAATGACAGGAGAAATCACACACCTGTAATCCCAGCTCTTAGGAGGCTGAGGCGGGAGGATCAAAGGCCAGCCTCAGCTACAAGGTCAGACCTTGTCACAAAGAAACAAAACAAAACTTATTTTTTTTAATGTAATTAAAGGGGCTGGGAATTTGGCTCAGCCATAGAATGCTTGCCTAGCAAGCTGGAAGCCCCAGTTTCAGTCCTCGGCACCAAAAGCAAACAATAAATCTCCCCTAAAAATGTAATTAAAAAATGACAGGAGAAATTTCTCCTACTGGTTCTCAGTAGGCACAAATCAAACCCTGTCCCCATGTATCAAGTATGATCATACAATGCACGTGGTGTGGGAAGCATGCTTGAAGAAAACCTTAAAAGGGTGGTTGGGGCCTGGGAGCTGGCTCAGTGGCGTAGGGGCCTGCCTGGCCAGCACGAGGGCCTGAGCCCGATCCTCTGTGCTCCACACACACAAAGGACGATGGGTTCTTGTTTTCATCCTTTTTGTGCTTCCTTTTGAGTGTGTGTATTTGTGTGTGTGTG
>NW_004524652.1:8768671-8770588 GCF_000260255.1 Octodon degus
GATCATGAGTGATGCCGCTGCGCCTGGCGGAAGTTAACAAGTTGGTGGTGGCTGTGGCGGCACACACCTTCCATCCCAGGCCCTGGGAGGCTGAGGCAGGAGGGTCACCAGAAGCCAGCCTGGGCTACATAGCAAGACCCCATCCCAGGAAAACCAAAGACCAAGCAAACGAACATTTGCAATTCGGGGACGCTAAATGCAGTCGTGGTGGTGCGCAATCATCATTTCTTAATTGCAGAACACTCTCTCACCCACAAAAGACGCCCCATCCCATGAGCATTCATGCCCCACTGCCCCTCCCCAGGCCCTGGCAGCCCCGTTTTTATGGATCACCTGCAGGGAAATGAGCTCCTGGGTCCGGTGCTCTTGTGTGCGGGCTGCTCTTCCTTTGCACCTTGTTTTCAGGGGTTTTCTAGGTCACACACAGCGTGGACCAGAGCAGCCTTCCTTTTTGTGACTAAATAATGTCCCGTGGCTGCTTTGCTATTTTAGTTGGAAAGCCATAAACATCAATTAAACCATAACTTAATGGGTCTGTGCGAACCCCCTCCAGAACAGAAACTGCACAGAAACGACGGAGAAGGGTCCCAGGGACCTGCCCTGCCTAGGGCGGGGGCCCAGGAGGACAGGCTGCCCCACAGCCGTCCACCTGGTTGGCTTTCCTCAGACACAGATTCATCTGTCCTTGGTGGGCGACACTGCTGAGATAGCTTTTTGCTTGGCCTTCTGCTGTATGTGTGTTTATAGGGTTATTTGCTCATTCGTTCATTTATTCATCCATATAACAGAGTGAACTTCTGAGAGCCTACAGCCTGACCCAAAATTTCGGGACATCCCAAGGTCTTCGTTCTGTCTTTTGCCAACCCTGCCTGCTCTCCCACAGATACTTTCATTCTCAATATTTTTTTTTCTTTTTTTTTTTTTTTTTTTTACGGAACCGGGGATTGAACTCAGGCTCTTGCGCTTGCCAGGGAAGTGCTTAATCCAATGAGCCATCTCCCCGGCCCCAATGTTTTTAATTTTTCCTTTGTTATTTGTGTTTGCTGTTAAAATGTAGGTAGAGATATAGATGTATGTATTGTTCACTAAATCTCTGATCATTTATTTTGCTTTTTTGGATCTTTATAGAAGAAAGGCTCATCATGACCATGTGTGATGGCCCATGGGTGGCTTTACAGGTTTTACGGTTGGTTTCCTTTTTCACTGCTGCATAGCATTCCACTGCCTGGCTATTTTTTTAATCCATTCTTCTCTCCACAGGCATTGGGTTTGTACCATTATTTTGCTGTAGAACAAATGAAGGAGCATCCGTTATGCATTGCAGTCTTTCTTCTCTTTGAACATTTGCGTAGTTACGTCAGAGCATATATAAAAGGCACAAAGAGGAACCATAACTTACAATCCCTATTTTTTTCTTTGGTTGGGCTTTTTTGTTTTTGTTGTTTTGTTTGGTTGGCTGGTTAGTTGTTTGGTCGAGTCTGCTTGTTTGATTTGGGTGTTTGTTTTGTTTGTTTGTTTGTTTGTTTTTTGACATAGGGTCTTGCTAAGTAGTTCAGGCTGGACTCAGACTCACTGTGTAGCCCGGGGTGGCCTTAACTTCTGCCGATCCCCCTGTCTCAGCCTGTCTGAGTGCCGGGGCCTACGTGCGCGCTGCCATGCTGGGCGATTCCCACATCCTGCGGGCCTGAACGCTGCCCCTAGGAACCTGTTTGCCCTGTCCTTCTCCAGGCGAGCCCAAGAACTCGGCGGCGCCCCCAAGCGTGGCCAACGGCGCGGCTTCGGCCAGCACCTCGGAGGACGCCATCAAGAACATCCTGGAGCAGGCGCGCCGTGAGATGCAGGCACAGCAGCAGGCGCTGCTGGAGATGGAGGCCGCGCCCCGCGGCCGCTCGGTGCCGCCGTCGCCCCCCGAGCCGC
>NW_004524652.1:8771113-8782079 GCF_000260255.1 Octodon degus
ATGTACCGCGAGGTGGACACGCTGGAGCTCACGCGCCAGGTCAAGGAGAAGCTGGCCAAGAACGGCATCTGCCAGCGCATCTTTGGCGAGAAGGTGAGGGGCAGGGCCTGCTCTGGCGACTCGTGCCCCCACCCCGCCCGCCACAGTGGGTTCTGTACCATCTGGGCTTGAACTGTGATCCTCCAGCCTCAGCCTCCCGGAGCACCAGGCTTATAGGCAGGTGCCACGTACCCAGCGTTCAGCTACTATTAAGGCTCACTTGTGCCCATAGCAGAGGGACAGCCAGAGAGAGCATCAGGAAGCTCAAAGGAGGGAGAAGGGACGGAGGGCAGATGGAGTGACTTCCTGAAGGAGGGCTGAGCCGGCTCTAAGGCATGGGGCTGCCCCTGGGACTGGGACACAGCGCAGCACAAGACAGGCTCCTGGGTTGGGAGGGGCAGTTAAAAGCCAAGGCTCAGGGACCGCCCATGTACCCTGCCTGTCCTACGTGTCCCAGGTGCTGGGCCTGTCCCAGGGCAGTGTGAGTGACATGCTGTCCCGGCCGAAGCCATGGAGCAAGCTGACGCAGAAGGGACGGGAGCCCTTCATCCGCATGCAGCTGTGGCTCTCAGACCAGCTGGGCCAGGCGGGGGGCCAGCAGCCCAGCGCTTCCCAGGGTGAGTACCGCAGCCCCAGGCCATGTAGAGCCCCTTGTTGGATGCCGGCACTGTGTCTAGCCATGTGTCCTACACATGTCCCTCTGTCTGTCCTTGCTGCCCTGGCTCTGGTTCTGCTGCCTGTGGGGGCTCTTTTTCATCTTTCCCTCCCCCGGGGGGCGGGGTGCTTCTTCCTCCTGTGTCTAGTGCTTGTAGCTCTTGTTTTATGCCTCTAGGGGTGCCAGGATGTCCAGAGCAGATAGAGAAAATATTTTGCCTAGGTTTGGGGCTCAACCCCAGCTCTTTTGTGTAAAGGTATGTTGTACGTGTGGCCTCAGCATCCTTCTCAGCACTGCTGTTGCCCATTCATTAATGATGGCAGGGGCGGGAGACTGCAGGGGTGAGGACTCCGAGACCCACAAAGCTGGCCAAAGTCCCAGAATGGGAGGGGCATGGCAGGACAGGGTGCCAGCTCCCTCCCGCCCTGATGACCTATGTCCAGTTCTTTTTGGGCCCTACTGGGCAGCCCAGCCATGCCCCGCACTGGGATGAGGCTGGTGGCTACAGGGGAGCCCATCTGACCTGCCTACTGAGAGCAAGAAAGGGCAAGACCTAGAGTCCCAGGACTTGAGCCCAGCCTCAGTTTCCCAACCTGTAAAGTGGGGCTCAATCCATAGAATAAAACTATGTTTTAGAGTCACAGAAGTGAGCCAGATTGACAGAGGGTGGAGAGACAGATTGCGGACAGAAAGTCACATGACAAAAGCCCAAGTCCCAGATGCCAGTGTGGACTTTAGCAGTTGACACCCATACGCAAGAGCACACCTTTGTTGTCTTTGCCACCTGCAGCGGGAAAGGACAAGACGGGCTGGGCTTTGCCAGGTTTGACTTACTTAACTTCTGTTGGTTGAACTTGTAGATTGTCACCAACTTCCTTTTGTTGTTTAACTTCATTTGGCAAAAGGCTTGAAACAGAACAACAGACTCCCTCTTCATGACACCCACACTCTCCTCCTGGTCCTTTTTGCACATTGGTGCCCTTGGGGACTGGTCGGCCGCATGACGCCCCTTTACCCCTATTGCTCAGGAAGTGCACCTTCCTTCGGGCTCTGCAGGGCGCTGGCTCTGGGGACACCACAATGCACAGGTGTGCGGGCATTTCTGTGATCTGGCACATCCTCCTGCCGCTTTAAATCACCTCTAGGTGACTCGGAATGCCTCACACCAGGTAAATGCTGTGTGAATAGTTGTACTGTATTGTTCAGGAGATGGTGAGAAGAAAAAGTTATTTGTCCAACACGGACACAATTTTTGTTATTTGTTTGGATTTTTTTTTTTCTTTTTTTTGTAGAACCAGGGATAGAACTCAGGCCCTTGCACATGCTAGGCAAGCGCTTATTCTGCTGAGCTATCTCCTGGCCCGTTATTGTTGTTTTGAGACGATCTCGCTATATAGTTCAGGCTGGCCTTGAACTCATGGTGATCCTCTTGGCTCAGCCTCCTGAGTTCTGGGATTATAGACATGCACCACCATGCCCGGCTGACATATTTTTAAAAGATATTTTTGATTAGTTGTTGTTTGGATCTCTGGATACGGAACCTGAGGATGTAGCGCCCCATCTGTATTTCCCGAGAACCCCAGAGCTGTGCCGTGATTCAGTGGCATTACATGGCCCACTCTCAACAGTTATCCTGATAGTGTCCTTATGTTAGGTATGGTCCACACACGAGCTCTACTGAAGGCCGTTATCCCCACTTCGTGGCTAATACGCAGTTCATGGACACACACTTGGAGCCTGCATGAGCGGCCTCGGATGGTCTCTTCCCGGGATGTCCCCGAGGCAGTAGCAGAATGGGTTGGTGCCGACTGGTGGCTCTGACCAGCTGCCTGATGTGTATGGCCCTGCCAGGTGGTGCTGACCACTCTCTGCCTCTTTGTGTGGCCCACAGCCAGTCCCATGGAGCCCCAGGCCTCGCCATCGCCACCCCCCAGCCCCCTGGAGCCCGAGAAGAACTCCCAGGAGCCTTTGAGCCTGTCACTGGAGAGCAGCAAGGAGAACCAGCAGCCCGAGGCCCGCGCTGGCTCCGGGCTGGGCGCGAAGATGTGCTCGGGCAGCCAGGCCACAGCTGGCATCCAGGAGATTGTGGCCATGTCCCCAGAGCTGGACACGTACTCCATCACCAAGAGGGTCAAGGAGGTCCTCACGGACAACAACCTAGGTATGGGCCCAGGGGGTCAGGGCTGCCACCTCCCCCCCTGAGTGCCTCCTGATTGACTCAGAGCCCCATGGTGCCCGCTGGTCCAGCCAGGTGGTGCTGCAGCCCTGGGCATCCACAGGTCTGGGCGAGGTCTGCGACTCTGACCCTGACCTCGGTCCCTGTAATGGGAGTAAAAGGCGGGTCTGATACAGTCAGCATGTCTTCCCGCAATTCTCATAAGCCCCGTGCTTGTCCTGTGGAGACGCACAAAGAAATCTGCTGCAGGGCTCTCACTCCCTCTCGCTTTTTTTTCTTCTCACAAAGTCCTCTGACACACAGATTAGGCCTCTCTCTCAAACAGTTGTATACAAGCCCCCAATTTTTCACTATAATTTCTTTTATAAAAGTAGGACATGTTCACTGGGGATGGTGGCATACTTCTATAATCTTAGCACTCAGGAGGCTGAGGCAGCAGGGTCACGTGAGTTCAAGACCAGCCTGGTTTACATAGAGTTCAAAGCCAGCCTGAGCTACATAGTGGCACGTTGTCTCAAAAACAAGACATGTTCACTGTTTGTCTTAAAATGTACCTAACTGCCAGGAGTGGTGGCATATGCCTATAATCCCAGCACTCAGAAAGCGGAGGCGGAGGATGATTGATAGTTTGAGTCCAGCCTGAACTACAAAGTGAGCTGAAGGCCATCCTGAACTGCATGCAATGCCCTGTCTTAAAGAGACAAAATATAAAATATACCAAAGAACCCAGCATGGTGGCACATGCCTATAATACCAACACTCAGAAGGCTAGGCAGAAAGATCACCTCAAGTTCAAGACCAGCCTAAACTGCATAGTGAGACCCTGTCTTAAAGTTTAAAAAAAAGCTAGGCATGGTGGAACATGCCTGTAATCCTGGCACTTGGGAGGCTGAGGCAGGAGGATTGCTATGGTTTCTCAGCCCCACCCAGTGTAACAGGCTGCCCCCACCCCCATCCCCAGGGCAGCGGCTGTTTGGGGAGAGCATCTTGGGCCTGACACAAGGCTCCGTGTCTGACCTGCTATCCCGGCCCAAACCCTGGCACAAGCTGAGCCTGAAGGGGCGAGAGCCCTTTGTCCGCATGCAGCTGTGGCTCAGTGACCCACATAACGTGGAGAAGCTGAGGGACATGAAGAAGCTGGAGAAGAAAGGTAAGAGCTGGACAGGTACAGGCCCAGCACTGGACTCGGGGCTGGCCTCAGCGTGTCCCGTTGGGTCCAGATAAACCCAGTCTTGGCCTGGTGTGAGACTTCATGAACTAGTGACCCCCAAGAATAGCGCAACTGAGCACAATTAGACGAGGAACATCTGCCACGGAAACTCAGCAGCCCATCTCTGTCCGTGTCTTTTCGTATATTCATGCCTGTTCCACAGTCTTCTGGGGAATTTGAACCCAGGGCCTTTGCACTGAGCTCCATCCCCAGCCTTTTTTTATTTTGAGACAGGGTCTTACTATGTAGCACATGGTGACCTTTTAAACACATGATCCTCCTGCCTCAGCCTCCCCAGTGACAAGGTCTTTGTCATTAATTGTCCAGGCTTGACTTGAACTTTGAATCTTCCTGCTTCGGCCTCGCAGAGTGCTGGGATTACAGGCATGTGTCACCATGCCAGGCCGCTGCTCCAGTCTTTTGCCACCCTCATCTTTGTACTTCCCCAAACACCCACGCGGTGCTCCTTTCTCCTCTGCCTCAGCTCTGCTGTACTATCAGCCCTTTGGCCATAATCCATACTCTACCCAACATAGGAAGCGCTGACCCTGCAAACAGGAAGGGAAGCAACCAGAGGCCTGTGGGCCTCCCAAGGCACACCCCCAAAGGCCTCCCGCTTAAGACCTCCACCCCCTCCCAGAGTGCCTTTCCCGCACTGGGCTCTGGTGGGGTACAGCCATGCACACCTGTGATCTCAGCACTGGAGACATGGAGGCAGGGGGATCGTGAGTTCAAGGCCAGCCTGAACAGCAGGACCCTGTCTATAAAATAAAAAGTCCCACGGACATTTGGAACACAGCCCAGACCCAAGCCACAACAGTGCTTCTTTTTTACATTTTGGTGATTTGGGGTAAAGATGTACAATAAATGGGTTCCTTTAATGCCCATCACCCTGCTCCCCACCAAAGACTGTTGTGAAACTCAGGGGCACCTCTGACAGTCAAGAGGATGCCACAGACCACCCTTGTTGTAAGCACTTCCTGCAGCGAGGTACCCTGCCAAGCCCGCAGTGCAGGCTGGCCTTCAGAGGCCGGAGTAGAGCCGCAGGCGAGAGGGGCTGGGAGGGTGTAGGAAATGAGAGGTGCCGGTGGCCCTGGCCACGCGAGCGCCGTGCTCTGTGGGTGCGCAGCCACCGGACCCCGCTATCCCTGGGAGCTGGTGCGGGCGGGACCGCCCCCCTCCAGCCTCGCTTCCTCCTGGCACAGCCTACCTGAAGCGCCGCTATGGCCTGATCAGTACCGGCTCGGACAGTGAGTCGCCAGCCGCACGCTCTGAGTGCCCGAGCCCCGGCCTGCAGCCACAGGACCTGAGCCTCCTGCAGATCAAGAAGCCCCGCGTGGTGCTGGCGCCTGAGGAGAAGGAGGCGCTGCGGAAGGCCTACCAGCTTGAGCCCTACCCTTCGCAGCAGACTATCGAGCTGCTGTCCTTCCAGCTCAACCTCAAAACCAACACGGTCATCAACTGGTTCCACAACTACAGGTGGGCACCTCACGGGCCCAACCCCACCCAGGGCCATGAGGGACCCTGGTGGCATCCCTTTCATAAGAGTTATCCCAAGGATTTGAAGGGCTAACACATTTTTATAAGCCACTCTACACATAGCCCAGGGTAGGGAGCACCTTGAGGCAGGGATAGAGTCAGAATGTCACCCCTGCAGACACAGTCCAGGGTTCGTGGGAATCCCCACCCCCACCCCACCAGCTCCAAGCTCACCACCATCTCTTCCCCAGGTCCCGGATGCGCCGGGAGATGTTGGTGGAAGGAACCCAGGATGAGCCAGACCTTGACCCCAGTGTGGGTCCTGGAGTCCTGCCACCAGGCCACTCCCACCCGGACCCCACCCCACAGAGCCCAGACTCGGAAACTGAGGACCAGAAGCCTGCTGTGAAGGAACTGGAGCTTCGGGAGGGCTGTGAAGCTGGCGGCACGACACTGGCTGCCCCGGACAGGGCACATGTACAGATCAAGCAGGAGCAGGCTGAGGACGGTGCTGAGGAGGAGGGAGGCAGCCCACCCCGGGACTTAGGGGGCCCAGACAGAGCTCAGGGGCCTCCCAAAGAGGAGCAACCCGGGCCCCCAGGTGCTGAAGAGCTCCCCGAAGTGGCCGTAGGGCCCCTCCCGGGCAGGGCCACCTCAGACTGCCCCTCGCTACACCCAGCCCAGGAGAGCGAGGCCAGGGAGCGGCTCCACTCGGACCCTCTAAGTTTTAAGTCAGCTTCTGAGTCCTCACGCTGCAGCCTGGAGGTCACCCTGAACTCACCCTCCGCAGCATCCTCACCAGGCCTCCTGATGTCTGTGTCACCTGTCCCCTCTTCCTCAGCCCCCATCTCTCCATCCCTGCCTGGCGCCCCCCCTGCCAAAGTGCCGAGTGCCAGTCCCACTGCTGACACGGCTGGGGCCTTGCACCCCAGTGCCAAGGTGAACCCCAACCTGCAGCGGCGGCACGAAAAGATGGCCAACCTGAACAGTATCATCTACCGACTGGAGAGGGCTGCCAACAGGGAGGAGGCCCTGGAGTGGGAGTTCTGAAGGTGGGGTGAGGGGGCCAGGGTGTACCCCATGGCCACCCTCCCCCTGGCACTCGCTCTCCTGGACAAAGCTCCCCATCTGAATGTGGACAGCAATGTTATGCCGTTTACGTTTTTTGTTGTAATCCTAGTGCTACGAAGTTGTGAGAGAGCAGGTGAGGCGGAGGCATCGCCCCTTCCTCTGGCGTCCCCTGCCAGGGGCACCAGGAATCCTGCCCCTCCTCCCGCCCTCACCCCTCTGCAAGAGGCAGGAGCAAAATGGCACCACATTTTCACCCCCAAAACTCTAACTCTTTTAGAAAAATAAAGAAATATTTATAGACCTCTTTTAGATATTTTAATAAAGGATCCTTTGGAATTTATTCCCAGCCAATGCTGTTTTGATATTACAGAGCGTTATGAAATCAGGATGCTGTCACAACTGTTGCTAAGTATACACCGAAGTTGTGTCTTTTTTTTTTTTTTTTTGCCACTAGATGAGATTAAAAGAAGATAATTGTTCAAAGCCATCACAAAACACTATAAGACTGACCAAATTTAGATAACCTTTGAAACCACAGTTGTTTTTCCCCACACCTGTCTGTGAGACACAGTGCTACTGCCCTCCGGGAACCGTGCTGGAAAGTCCAAAAGACTCTAAAGAAAACCACGATGCCGTTGAGGATGTGTTCTGTTCTGGTGGTCTGTCTGCAACCGTTATAACCCAGACTGGCTTGTTCTGAGGTCGGTGTCGTGGAGATGTGGCCAGGCCACCCATAGGAGATTACAGCACAGCACAGTACAAACTGCTCACCCTCCCGGGTCAGAAAACCGGGCACGGAGGTCAGACATCCATCCCACCCGTCTGCAGACAAGCCCTGGGAGCTGGGGGTGGGGCGGGTGTCAGCCATGCTTGAGCCAGAGTGACCTCATTTTCCAGCTGCACCGAGGCCACCCGAGCAAGTTTCCCCAGGGGATGCACATGAGCATTCCAGAGAAGGCTGCGGCTGCCACCTCTCCTCGTGAGCCGTATTGCTCACCCCCCAAGCACTGGAGCCTAACAACCAGCACCAAAAAGTAGACTCCTCAAACTAGAGGAGTCAGCTCTTCTTTTCGCTGTCTTCTGTCTCCAGCTTGACCTTGTATTTCTGGAAGGGCATTTGCACTCCAAGTCCACATGAAAGTCTGGAAGGCCCAGCCTGTCACATCCAGCATGTCCACTGTCACAGTGCCCACCTTCTCCAGCACATGGCCTTCTGGGGCAAAGACTCAAGACTCCCCAGCTCCAAGGAGCCCTTCTTCTAGCATCTCCGTCACAGCCTCTAAAGGGAAGAGGACCCCATTTGGATGGGACAGCTACCATACTGGTTGTTGGGGCCCTTTTGTTTTTATTTCTCCTTTTCAAATTCTGTGGGAAGGTGAAATGGGGTGATTCCCCAGTAGAAAGGTAAAAAGGTGACCATAAATGATGCCAGTCCAGTGTCATGGGGAGAGGGACAGAGGGAGACGGATGCCATGAACACATGGACCCTCACGGGCAGAACCCCTTGACCAGCAAGGGACAGAGGAGGACCATTGCAGAAATCCCCACTCATGCACCCAGCCCGGCTGCCGTCGCCACACCAGGCAGTCACCAACCAATACTCCCTGAAGGATGACCTTTTCCCTACACCCAGGCTATGCATTGAAGAGTTTTCCACTGTAGACATTTTTATCCAGATGAAGGTATTTTTATATTGGGACAATAGGAAACAGTAACCAAGTTTCAGAGTAAACCAGTCTGGAACACACAAAACATCTCCTTGCAGCCACCACTGTCCTGTCGCAGTTAGACACCCAGGGGGGAGACACATCACTTTGTACTCTGGAAACCAACACCATGTTGCAATCCAGGCTTCCACAGGAACACCAGTTCTTCAGTTCTTCGAGAACTCAGTTTGGCTTTAGTGTGACAGGATTTGATCAAGCACTTAGTCTAGTCTTTTGAACACAGAAATCCTGTTGTACTTAAAGCTGCCGGACCTGTGAACACCTTTGTCTGGTTCACGTCCTGCAACGGTTTAAAAAAAAGAAAAAAGAAAAAAAAAACCCACAAAACTGTTTCTATGAGAGATTGATGAACTTTGTTTAAAATTAAAAAAAAAAAAAGGAACACATTCTGTAAATGAGTCGCTAAATACAGAATTGTATAATAATTCTGGGTGTCCTGCTTCTTTGTTCCAGAGCTGGGGATGCAAAGTAGGGATCACATCTGTCCTTCAGAGGTGTTCCACAAAATGGTATTTCTAGAAACTACTTTTGGCACGTGGCTGTGAACCAAGTTACCTGGGAGGCTGAGGTGGCATTGCCCTGGGGGACTCGGCAAGACTATGACTCAAATACAAACCCAAGTACAGGCTTCCCTTTAGCGTCCTAAAACCTAGGGACAGTAGGTCACATTCTAATGTGACCATAGCCAGCTGAGGAATGACCTCTTATAGTGGGGGGACATGCCATCTCTTGCCCACTCCCCTGCTTGGCCCTGGCATCTGGTCAGCAACTAGACTTCGGGCTCCTCCTGGTTTATGGGTTGGGGCACATGGGCGCATTGGTGGCCCAGCCTCCTGCTGGGGAGTTGCCATAGCAACACAGTTTCCCTCCTCCCAGGTGTGTAATTCAGGCCTCAGCTTCCTCAGTTACAAAACGGGGGTGTCGCGGCCACCAACTCAGAGCATCCTTCTGCGAACCAATGCTTGGAGTGTGTGGAGCGTGAGAGCCACCGCACAGAGCCTGCCACAGCCACCCAGGCGACCCCACCATGCTCCTGGTCACCAATCCTGTGTGTCAGGCTGCAGGGGTGTGTGTGTGTGCGCGCATGCGCACGCACTCATATGTTCATGACCAACAATGCCCAGAGAGCCTGAAGTGGCTTTCAACATTACTCACTCATGAGCCAAAGCCACATGGTATCCCAAGATAGATACCTCTGTTGCCAAAACCCTTCCAGTTGGTCCATTTTCCCACATGTCCTTGCTGTGAGACTCAAGTGACCTCATTTTATCTAGGAAACTATGGCTCTCAGGCCAGCAGGATGCTGCACACCCGTGGCAGGCGGGGCCGTGGGAGTGGGGCTTAAGGCCAGGCCCCAGCACCCCTGCAGCTCCAGCGGGTCCCAGCTATACCTGGAGGGCAGAAAGGGGCCTCCCACGTCTCTCACTAGCGGGTGTAAAGATCCAAAAGTAGCTGTACGGCCTGAACTACAAGGGGATTGTTCCCAGCTTCTCAGAAGTCAGACAGGGGCGTAGCATTTGGGGGAGGGGATCAGATGGTGGGAATACGGGGGGGGGGGCCTGGAAGGCTTCCTGGGGGAGGAACAACGGGCGGGCCGGCACTGTTACCAGGTTCTGAGGGCGGCATCTGCCCTTAGAGGTGGCTTCTAGGTTCTTGGTTCTTACGATCTTAAACAAAAAACTGGACAAAGTAAGCACAAAAGGTAGCAAGGTTCGAGTTGGGGCCTAGTGAAAGGAGAGAAGACACTACAGTGTGGAAGCAGAGCACTGGGTAATGGAACTCAGGACCCCTGCTCAAGGGTCACTGACCTGGTGGCCCCTCAGGTGAGGCCAGGCCTAGGCTGCCCCATGGAAAATCCACTCCGGTCCAGCCTCTCATCCCCGGAGAATGAACAAGGCCAAATCTTTTTTGTTTTGTTTTGTTTTTGTTTTTGCAGAATGAGGGATTGAACTCAGACCCTTGCACTTGCTAGGGAAGCACTTATTCTACTGAGCCATCTCCCTGGCCCCAACAAGGCCCAATCTTACCTGGGCAAAAGAAACATGAGAAGCGTACTCAGAGCAAGCAGCCTGTCATGGCTTAGCCAGGAACTGTGGGGCTGAAAGCGCTCAGCCCAGTGACAGACGTGGCCTCAGTGTATGAGGTCAGGTTGCCCCTTGCCTGGGCAGCTAAGGGAGGCCCTGTCTTAGAAAAGAGAAGGGGGTGATGATAAGATTATTGGTTGCAGCCTTGAGTGCACTGAACAGCGTCCTCCGTCCCAGCTTCTCTTGTTTATTTGCTTTTTTTTTTTTTTTTTTCCAGTACCAGGGATTGAGCGCAAGATCTTGCACTTGCCAGGCAAGCGCTTATATCTACTGAGGTATCTCCCTGGCCCTGCTTTTGTTCTTTCAAAGACAAAGTCTAGGGCTGGCCAGATAGCTCAGCAGACAAGACACAGGGACTGGGGTTTGATCGCCAAGCCAGTCCCGCCCCCGGAGCATGCTGAGATGGTGATTGAGACTGGGAGGGGTGACGGCACACACCTGTAATCCCAGCGCTTGGGAGGCTGAAAACAGGAGAATCACTACAAGTCCATTCTGTGTAGTGAGACCCTGTATTTTTTTTTTTTT
>NW_004524652.1:8783853-8786995 GCF_000260255.1 Octodon degus
GATACATAGTCTTATATATAATTTCCAAAAATGTGCAAGAAATTACTATAATTTGTTTACAAACCAAAACACATATTAAAATCAATGGACTTTGGATAGTTCATTCTGTGGTGTTCTCAGTACAAATGGGACACGCCTGATTGGAAACATACAGAAAAAAAAATATGGAACGCTTCACGAATTTGCGTGTCATCCTTGCGCAGGGGCCAAGCTAATCTTCTCTGTATCGTTCCAATTTTAGCACATGCGCTGCCGAAGCGAGCGCTGAAGAGCCCTTTATTGTGACTTCTTTTGAAAAGTAGGAAGACCCTTCTACTCGCATCTTCTAGGACAAAATCATCTTTGGCAGCTCAGTTTTAGGCAGAGCCTCTAAGTCAAACACCAGCCACATCACCAGCTGAACTGAACTAACAGTGTAAGGCGGACGGATGCTAGGAGCAAGCCTCTGACCCGAGTGTCTCTCTCGGAGGTCTAGCCCCTGCCCCCAGTGGTTTCTCAGAATATTCCACTGACCACAGTGTCCCCTGAGCCCCTCCTCTGGGCCAGCAGATAATGAGGACACATTGGTAGGTGGGTCCCTGGTACCAGTTTTGCCTAGTTTTCTCCCAGTGGGCTCAGGGCAAACACTGGCAGGTAAGGGCACACCTTCGACCCTCCGTCTCAGAGCAGTCTCTCTCCCAGTGTCTCCACAGTCAGTGTCCTGTGCCCCGCCCTGCGGCTGCCGTGTCACCAACACCACAGGCAGCACCCTGACTCAGCCTGTTTAGGGAGCCACTTCCCCAGCACCCGTCAGCTGTGGTCCCACGAGATGGGAAGAATCATTCAGCACGTGAGTAGCACAATTCCCTAAGCTGAGGGTTTGGTCTTGTTTTGTGACAGGGTCTCAACGTGTAGCTCAGGCTGGCTGCGACCAGCCTCCTGAGTACTGGGGTTGCAGGTGTGCGCCACCACGCCCAGCTCACAATCGACTTTCAGATCCTCTTCTCCATGCTTCCCCATGCTCCCATACCTTTCTGGGTCTCAGTTTCTTCATCTATAAAATGGGGGCAGCTTCAGCTCTGAGGAGCATACAAAGTTGTAAGACCCTACTGGCCCAGCATCAGCCACAAAGGTCCCTTAGAGGGTCTGCTCTAGGCTCAGTCACCAATTAGTCCAGAGTTTTGTTTTGTTTTGGGGGTTTATACTGGTGACTGACTCCAAGGCCTTTACAATGAAGTACATTCCCAGCCTTTTAAATGTTTTTAATTTTTTATTTTTGAGATAGGATCTGCTTAAGTCACTAAATTACTGATGGTGGGCTCCAACTTGCATTCTCCTGCCTCAGCCTCCCAGACCGTTGGGACTACAGACCCCAGCTCAGCAAGGGTTTTGATGGCATCGACAGAAAACAATCAGGCACTGTTTGACAAACGTGTTTATTTTAGCTCCTGTACCCCGTCCTTGGCTGCCAACAGACGAAGTGCGACCGCACCGTGCTCAGCAAGAGGGGCGCGTTCCCACCCCGCTTCCACCTGGGAGATGAGGCCTGCTGTACCGTTAAGAGTAAGCCTGCATGAACCTGGGGTCACCATGGCACCTCAAAGCTCAGCCCTGTGAGCTGCCATGCCCCCAGAGTCCCTGGACAAGAGCTACCAGGGACACCCACATGTGGGCTCAGGCCAGGAGAAGAACTGGGGACTGCAACAGACCCCAGTGGGTCCACCAATTAGGGCAGGGCTGGGGGAGAAGACGTGACCAGGGCAGCCTGGCCCTGCAGGTACAGCTCAGGGATTCAGGGCTGCTGCGTCACCACAGCTAACCTGGAGGGCCTGCGTGCCATCCCTATCAGCCGAAACCCAGCAGGGACAAAAGGAGTGGGAACACCTGGCCCTAGTGCCAGGGGGAAAAAGTACACCCTACATATTGAAAAGTAAACTCAGCCAAACCCCAGCCCACCGAGCCAGCAGGGAGCTGGGGAGCCCTTGGCTACAGATAGGAACCCTAAGTCTTCCAAAATCAGAAGGGAGGGCCTGGGGTTGAGTGTATTGTCACCATGGTAAGGCCAAGGTGGGTGAAAGGGTTCCCTGGGGTCCCCAGTGTGGAGCACCGAGAACTGTAAACATGACCCAGGAGAGGCCGGACTGTCCCAGCTCCCTGGAAATCATCCTGGTTGAAGAGCTGCCGGGCACTGTGGTGAGTGAGAAGTTTCACCAGGCTGGAGACAGTGATCCTGGTGTCCCCAGAGGACTGCTGGGCCTGGCAGGAGCTAGCCGAAGGTTTGGGAAGCTGCAGCCACCTTCTCTTGGCCCAAGGCAGCACCTGAGCCCCTCCTGAGCATCGAACCTGCACAAAGTCATCGAAACTTCTGGGAACACTCTCAGTAAGGGCAGGTAACAAGAGAATGTGGCCAGGGAGTGGCTGAGAGCCAGCCTGGGCAGCGTCCTTCCTTGGCTGTTGTAGCCCAAGAGCCCTGGGGAGCAAGGAGCTACCTGGTCACATGCTAAACTTGTGCCCGTGCAGGGTCACTGCCTCAAGGCCACTGTTCCCACTGACTGCTTAAAAGTGGAAAGTGGGCAGGCCAGTCTGGTGCAGGCAGGAGCCAAAGGGCAAGCCAGGTAAGGGTGTGGCCAGCATGTCCCTGCCCACAGCCAGGGCCTGGTAGGAGGGGCAGGGCCTGAGCCCCAGGTTCTGTCAGGCTGGCTCAGGCCTGTGACCAGCAGGAGGCCTTTCAGGCCAGTCCAGGCCTAGAGCTCAGCGCCCTGGAAACCAGCACATCCGGCTTCTTAGGGGCCTCCAGGCCAGATTCCTCACAGACTCAGACATGAAGGTCTCCTCCAGGCTACATCTTCGGAGTCAGACGGTTCTAAAGCCCTCTCAGGACCAGCACCTTCCCAGAGCTTGGATCCCTGGAAACGCAGCCACCCAGGACGCTTCAAGGTGTCCACACTGGCTATCCCTGGAGCAGGGCTTCGGGCCCGGCGCGGGGCTGGGGCTGCGGTGACTTCAGGGCTGGGCCTGGCCCCCGAGCCACAGGACCCTGAGCAGACGAACCTCCTGCCCGTACCACTCGTGCAGCTGGGCGAAGGGCGCCCAGTCCGGGGGCCTGCCGGGCGTCGAGGCCCTGCGGCGGCGGCGGGGAGGCAGCGGGGGCCGGCGGGGGCCG
>NW_004524652.1:8787095-8812189 GCF_000260255.1 Octodon degus
GCCGGGGCCTCGGTGCTCCACGCGGCCGAGCAGCAGCCGTTCTCCCTGGGCCGCCGGGGCGGGGCCGTGACCGCGCCGTGGCTGTCACCTCCCGGGCCGCGCATCGCCTCCAGCTGCCGCTCCAGCTCGCGCACCACCAGGCGCAGGTAGTGGAAGCTGGCCCGCGACAGCGCCTTCACCCAGGCCTCCAGCGCCGCCTGGCTCTCGGCCGCCAGCGCGTAGCAGCGCGCGTGCGCCCCCGTGAAGCGCACGGCGAAGGCGAACTCCTCGGCCGCCTCCACCAGCTCCACCGTGCAGCCCTCCAGCACGATGACGCCCAGCGGCTCGCGGCTGGCCGGGCCCTCGAAGTAGAAGAGCATGTTGCCGCGCAGCACAAACCAGCGGCGGTGCGAGGCCGCGTGCCGCCCTCCCTTCTTGTGCAGGAAGCCCGCATGGTCCACTGGCGCGTCGCAGGTCGCGTAGAAAGCCAGGCTGCGCTCGTTCAGCTTCATAGTGACCGGGCCTGTCCCCACCCATGAACAGCAAGTTATTGACCTGACCATATCAGCTCTCAACAGCCCATTTCACAGGGGAAGAAACTGAGGCTCAGAGGGGAGGTAGCACGTGGAGCTCACACTACTCCTAAGAAGCAGAAAAAGGTGCTGGGTGAGAAAAAGGTGATGGTCGCTAGTAATCCCAGAATTCAGGAGGCTGAAGCAGGAGGGTCACCAGATCAAGCCTCGGCTACACCCTGAGGTGGAGACCAGCCTGAACTACAATAGTGAGATCCTTTCTTAAACAAAGTACGCTGCCTGATTCTGCCTGGCCCCAGAAGCAACTTTGTAGCCCACTCCTGGCCTGAGTCCCCCACCAAAATAATGTGCAGAGTTCCTACTGCAGGCCAGATACTTAACGCATATAAACTCAGTCTCACAGCAAACCATAGTTGGCAGGAAACTGCCCTTACTCCAACTGGACAGATAGGGAAACACACTCAGAGCCGTAAGTCCCAAAGCACTGTGGGCAGGCCTTTCAACCCCCAGGCCTCATTACAGGCAGCTGATTTCTACCGCCCAAGGGGCCAGGGCCGAGCTCTGCTCTCTTGACTGAGGCCAGGTTTCTCCATCTTAAAACAGGGATATGAAGAGAATCTGCTCCAGAGCTGCAGGAACTTCCTATCAGACGCTAAGTGCCTGTCATGCGTCACAGCTGCTCAGACACCCAGCTGTAAGCCAGATGGCCAGGGTTCACCCTCCTAGTGAGGAAGCTAGCACAGCTGAAAGGAGTGTGTAACAGACTCAGGAGGAGAAGGAGGCAGCCCAGAACATCCAGACGAACAACGTGAGACAGCAGGAATGGCGTGTGCAAAGGCCCTGTGGCAGGAACCTGGAGGCCAATTGAGCCAAGCTAGAGTATGGAAGATGGAGACAGGAGCGCAGCTATGAAGCAAAACTGTTTGCAAATCATCTGGAGCTACACATGGGCCCTGGACTTGCAGACAGAAAGCTGGGAGTGTTGTGCGTCTGTTCAACAGGAAGGCCTCTCTGCAAGTGTGTGGCCACCCTGGTGTCATCCACCTTCCTGCACGTGCCTGTCCCCAAGTGTCCCATGGCCACACAGAGGACCTGTGAAGAGTGACAGCTACAGTTCCCAAGAGCTGAAGCAAGTAAGGTCTCCGGAGTGAAGTGGATGCTCAATGAACATTCACTCCCCTTTCCTGGGTGGTGCCTTAGTTGGGGCCAGGAGGAATGAGGTCAGGGTGGTGGCTCTCCTGGGAGCATGAGTGAGGCCAGCCAGGCCAGCTGACCCAGGGCGGAGGGCCACCTGTCACGTTGTGCCACCCACCTGGGCAGTCAACAAAGGCATCCTAGCAGAGGTGATGTGAGTCGTGGCCGAGATCAACTTGTCCCAGCCTAGAAGCTGGGCTGTGGCCTGCTACCCTGAAGGCTCAAGCGCCTCCATCCTTGAGCTGTGTAACTTCCACAAGAAGCTGTCCCTCTCTGAGCCACAGTTTCTTCCTGAAAAAATGGGACCCATGGATTACCTCTCCCCCAGATGACACCCTCATGGACACCAACCCCATTTCTCCCAGGCATCTCCTACCCTACATGCCCATTTCCTTCCTACCTTGCAGGCTGCCTTCTACCAGCTCTGGCTATACTCTGTTCAAGGGGTGGCCCTGCAGTCTCCAGGCTGGATTGCCCTGGGCAAGCTGCTGGCCTCTCTGGGCCTCTGATTCCACAGCTGTAGAAGGGAACTGTGACAGCATCTGATCAAGGTATGTGGCCTCTGAGGAGGCAGCTATGAATGTCTAAATGCTCCCTGTAGTGCATCCTGCCTTGCATCTCTTTATTGCAAATGGCCTTCAGTGTCCCTGTGACCCCCCCAAATCCAACCACTAGAGCCAGGTGACTCCAGTGTCCCTTACCACCTTGGCTCCAGCCACCCCAGCCTCCAGGGGATACGCCAGGCATGCGCCCACCTCAGGGCCTTCTCCCTGCTGTCATGCCCTGTGTGGCCAAGTCTTTGTCTGTCCTTGTTTCAACCCAACTGTCATTCCTCAGGGAGGCAGCTCCCAACTGTGTATCAGGGAGTGCCTGCCACCCTCCTGTGCCCCCACCCAAGATTACCAGTGTCATTTCCACTGCCGCAAGAGGGTGGGGGTCCCCTCTGAGCCCCAGAGGCTGCCAGGTGGGAGGTGCCGCACAAATACCTGTAGGAAGAATCAAGCATTTCCCCCTCAGTGCCCGAGTACTTGGCTAAGAATATGGCCAAGTAAACAGGCCTATAGGGACTAATCTTGGGGTCTCCCCACCCCATTAGACCAAGGAGGAGCAACTTTCCTAGGGCCCGGAAGCCCTCCTCCGGCTGCCCTGGTAGGGCCCAGCCTGGTCCAAGGTTAGCAGCCAACACCAGACCTGGCTCTGCTGTGGTCCTTACCTCCTCCAGGCAGGCAAGAAGGGGAGGGCAGGGAGCCGCAGAGCCCAGGCCTGCGCCGCCTGCACAGAGTGCCCAGTCCCGGCCTGCCTTATCTCCTGGCACTGCTTTCCAGCAAGTTCAGAGTCCACTGGTGCTGCTACTGCTGCGCTGCTGCTGTCCTCGCACAGAGTGCAGCCACGGCTGCAGGAAATGAACGGCCCCCCAGCCAGTTCTGCACCCTGGACCAAGTTCCTGCCTCAGTAGCTGGGCCTGGAGGACCTTGGACAAGTCACTTCACCTTCCTTAGCCTCAGTTTCCCTGTCTGCTGTGAAGAGGATTTTCAACAAGCTAAAATAAGGACATCTCACACACAGGCCAACAAGGGAAAAGGGAAAAGGCACTGAAAATTATTGAGTGGAGGTTTTTCCAACTGCATCTACACAGAGAACGGTGGACATCCATTCCCCTTGGGAAGGTTGACTCAGTCGTTCTGCAAACTGCCTGACAGATGTGGGGCATTCAGGAAAGGAGTTGTAGGAAAGGCACGTCCTTAGACCCGGGCAGCCCCAGATCGAGGGGAAACCGAGGCATGGCATTTTGCCACTTAGTCCATGGAAGGAAGCCAACACCACAAGCCCTGGGGATGAATCCAGCTGTCCTGAGTGTCCCCGGACAGTGGGCGTGGGAGAGGGTGTGATAGGCATGGGCTGGAAAACATGTGCCCAGCACCCCAAGAGCTGCCCTCCAGTTCTGCCCCGCAGGGGCCCCAAGGACGCCAGCACCGATTTCTGGGTCTGAAGGTAGCCCCTCCGTAGCGGCTGTAATGCAGGCGTGGCTGCCGCCGTTCCCTTTGTGCCTCCTGTGGGAGCCTTCTGAGCGCCCACGGGGATCAAGGCAGGATGGGGTGCCAACTGGAGGGCACATCCGGGGAGTCCCTTTAGGGTGAGGAGAATGTCCCCCGGCCAGGGTATCCAGTCAGCTAGGGAATGCAGGTTCCCAGCAGCGCGACCTGCAGACGGCTGGCGATCACCACGGCCCTCGCTGGCCCGACCCCTGCCGGTGTCTCCCGCTCGGCCGGCCTTACCTCGCGCGCTGGCCTAGGGCGGTGGCCGAATGAGAGGCGTGGGGCCGAGGGTCGGCCCGGCCATGGCCCGCAAACCGCTCGGGAGCAGCGGCGCTTTGTCTCCGGGACTGCCCGGCTGACGCAGCCGCCGGAGAGCGCTTCTGGATGCAAGCAGGCGGGGCGGCCGGACAGCCCGCGACCCTAGGGCGCGCCCCTTTAACCCTTCCCAGCCAGCCCCACAGGACCCGCCCCCGCGTGCTTCTCTCCCTCCGATTGGCCAGCTCCGACTCGGCACGCCCTCTGTGCGCCAGCCCCAGAAACCACTGTTAAAGGGACCGCGACTGGCTCTGGCGTCCCCAAGGATCTGTTCCAGAAAGCGAGACCATCTAAGCCCGGATAACTCAATGCTGGATAACTCTAGAGTGCCGATTGGCCTGGAAAAAGCACTGGGGTCCTAGGGGAGGCCACACGCTACAGTCGTAGGCGTAGAATCAGACCTTGTCCCTGGCTAGGGTTGCCAGATTTAGCCAATGTAACAATTCCCAGCTCCATTTGAAAAATAATCCTAGTTCCCGGAAATTTGTGACTTGTTGAAATAAAACTGACCACAGGACAGACGTATGAGACTACGCTAAATGCACAAGATGCCTGGCCGTCCAACCCCATGCCCCCAAGAGGAGATCCCGAAATGGTCAGAGGTCCAGACCCACGAGGCTTCTGAACCCCCCTTAGAGACACACTTCTGAAGCTTCCTCTGCCTCCTGCAAAGCGAAGATAAGCATAGTATATAAACTGGGTGTCAGCAGATCTTATCAGTAACTAGGAATTGCTTCAGGCATGGTTGCTGTTTGAATTCACCGCAGCCCAAGAGCCCAAGACCTTCGCACTGAGCCACTGAGCTGCATCTCCAGCCTGTCTCTCTCTCTCTCTCTCTCTCTCTCTCTCTCTCTCTTTCTTTTCTTTTCTTTTTTTTTTTTTTCTTCACAGAGCCTGCTAAATTGCCCAGGTTGGGCTCAAGCTTGTGATCCTCCTGCCTCAGCCTCCTCGAATACCGGAACCACAGGTCTACACCACTATGCTTGACTTCGGGTGTGGATTTCCTAGCCCTACCGAGATTCCCACTGCTTCTGCCCTAAACCTAGGGCTCTTACACACTCCACCATGCAGACAGCAACAAAAGCCCCAGCCCCTGCAAGACAAGGGCCTGGAGCCTCTGATCCTTGGGCAGGAAGAAATGAGCCAGGGACTCTGGGGTGTGTAATCCTGGGGAAGTCCCTTCCTGCCTAGGGCTTACTCTGCTTGGGGAGACCGGCCAGTCTGGTTTTGTTGTTGTCGTTCTTATAGTGAGATAGAAACCCCTGTTTCCTTATTTCTGATTTTGAGACAGGATCTTCCAGGCTCAAATTTGTGATCTTCCTGCCTCAGCCTCCCAGAGTGTGCCCCAGAATGGTAGTTACTAACTTCACATGAAGAATCTGCAGGGTCCCACCACAAGATCTTTCAAAGCCGTCGTGTCCCCACCCTTGGCAATGGTGATTGGTCCAGGGGCAGACATATGGCCCAGGCCAGCCAATGGTACTCACCCTGTCTCGGTGGGGGTGGAGCCAGCAGAGAGCACAGCCAGCCAGAAGAAAGGGTTGAAGAGCCGCTGGATCCCTCTGTACCTGCAGCCACCTCTTCCCCTGAGCAGGAAAGGCAAGGTGACGTTGCCCCGCTGAGGAACGAGCAGCACAGTACACAAGCACACGGTGTCACGGGCCTTGCTACAGGGAAGAATCCCCCAAGTCTGTGCGTCTGGGTTCTGGGAGCCAGAGAGCCCAAGCCCCAGAAGATGAAGGAGGCAGAAATCAGCGTGAATATGGCACCTTTGGAGAGGGAGCGTCCTTATTCATTTATTAAAACTGAAAATGTACATAACAACACTGAAAATGTAAATAACAAAAATTAACCGGTGAAGGCCAGCTCAGCAGACTAAGTGCCTGCTTACGTAAGCGCCGGGGCCGGGGTTTGATCCCTGGAACCACATGCCGCGCCGGCCCAGCCCCTGGGCACGCTGAGCCGGCCACCGCAGAGTCTGAACAGCTGTAATCCCAGTGCTGGGGAGGCTGAAAATAGGAGGATCACTGTGAGTCCAAGCTGTGTAGTGAGACCCTGTGCCAAATACATCAAATAATAATAATAATAACGACAAAATAAAAATCAACTGGTGAAAGCAGTCATTCAGTACATTCGGTGGCATTCAGTACATCTATAGTGTTATGACAAGCATACTCTTATAGTCCCTCGGGCTCAAGAGGCTGAGGCAGGAAGATCACAAGGTTGAAGCTAGCCTGAGCTGCATAGCAAGAGCTTGGTTTTTTTTGTTTTGTTTTGCTTTTGTCCTTTGGGGACAGGGTCTCGCTATACAGTTCAGGCTGTCCTTGAGCTCACTTTGTAGCCCAGAATGGTCTCAAACTCCCAGTGATCTTCCTGCCTCAGCCTCCGGAGTGCTGGGATTAGAGCCATGCACCACCAAGCTGGCTAAGATCTTGTCTTTACGATTTAAAAAATAAAAAAGGACTGGGCATATAGGTCAGTGGTAAAGAGTCCCTGGGTTAAAGCCCAATAGTGGAATAAAAATAAATAAATATCACTTCTGTCTAGTTCCCAAATGTGGGGGGGGGGGGTTGAGGGGATTAAGACAGCGTATCACTGTGTCATCCAGGCTGGACTTGAACTCTCTGTGTAGCCAAGGATGGGCTGGAACCTGTGGTGATCCTCCTGCCTCAGCCTCCCAAGTCCTGAGATTATAGGCATCTAACACCGTGTAGATGTTTCATGTAGTTCAAAGACGCTTTTATCACCTCAGAAGGAGATGCTGTACCCTTAAGCAGCCCCTTCCAGTTCCCTCTTGTCCCTAGCCCTGGGAACCACAAGGCTATTTTCTGTCTTTGGGTCTGCCCTTTCTGGATATTTCTGGTAAGTGGAACCAAATGCATGGTCCCATGTGCCTACTGTCTTCTACTCCCTCATATACCGGGGCCCATCCACGCTGTCACCTGTGTCAGGCCTTCTGTCCTCCTCCTGGCTTTGTCCAGACAGACTGCATTCTGTTTGTCCAGCCAGCAACCAGCTGGTGAAAGCAGTCATTCATCAACCAGCCCCTAGACCTGGGGCTATCCCCACCTTTTGACTACCGGGCCTCACCGGGCGTCTTTGTGGCTGGGGACCCGAGAGGTGTGGGGGAAAGACAGTGAGTCAGAGAACGGAAAGGGGAACTTGAGGACCAGAGCTGGGCTGTGGCCACTGTCACCAACTCCTGATGGTTTTACCTCCAAACCACATCTGGAATCCACCACTTCTCCATCTCTGCCTTACTTCCTCATCCCAGGCCACCATTGTCTACTTGCTAGGTCAGCAGCAAATTGTCCTTTTAGGTTCCTTCTGCCACTCAGACACCCCAGCCCTGCGTCTATTCTCTGTGGAGTGGTCTGAAAGCTCCTCTTCAGACATCTGGGACATCAGTGACAGCTGCACCCCTGCTCAAAGCCTTGCCTTCCCTCCCCACTGCCCGAGGACTGGTCTAGGCTCCAGACACCTTCAAGCCTTTGTCCACTCCGCACTGGCCGCCTGCCTCCCTGCCATTCCCAGAATGCACTGCGGACCTTTCCGTGTCTGAGAGCTTCTGCGACCATTTCTTCCTGCACCTCCCCTTCCCTGGTGTCACTCTCACCCAATAAAGCCTGCATTCAGCATCACCTCTTCCGGGAAGGCCAGGAACCCCACTACCACCACCACCACCACCACTCGTCTCCTCGGTCCATCAGTATTTAGTGAGCACCACTTTGTCCAGCACTTAGGGATCCAGGCTGGGAAGACAGTCCCATGCACAGTCACTGTTCTCCAGGAGTAAAAAGTACTTAAAGGGAAGAGGTTTTGGTGCTACATCTAGATTCAAATCCCAGCTCCCAATCTGAGCAGCTGTGTGACCTGGGGCAGTCCCTTCACCTCTCTGAGCCTCAGTTTCTCATCTGGAAAATGAAGGCGGGAAGGTTTGTGGAAGGAGTTAGCACTTCCAGTC
Organism: Octodon degus; assembly: GCF_000260255.1. Taxonomy (NCBI): domain Eukaryota; kingdom Metazoa; phylum Chordata; class Mammalia; order Rodentia; family Octodontidae; genus Octodon; species Octodon degus. The sequence goes on from NW_004524652.1 coordinate 8,795,117, forward strand.
CCTTCCTCTTTTGTCATTCTCCGTTTAGGGATTCCCCATCTCATATCTGTCCTACTCGCTTGTCTTCAGCCATAATAGTCTCAAACAGAACCGTTGCAATCTGGTGTCAGATATCAGATGCCAGAGGAGACCTTTGGTTGACACATGGCCAGGCACGACAAGGCAGGCCCATCCTCGTTGTTTGACCATTGACAAGGGGCTGAAAGCCGCCCCCAGCCGACTTGGACTATGGCCAGAAAAGGTTGCCAGAGGCCTGCGTAGCTGCCTGGAGCAGAGGCTGAATCTGGGGTGCAGACGGCAGAACCAGACTCTTTCCATCTCTTTGCCTCCAGGCCTCACTTTGCTCCCTGTTCGTTCTCAAACAGCAGCGGGTTCCAAGGCTCAAGCTGTTGTGCTCAGAGCTCTCAGCCCAGAGGAATGTGATCACTTTTTACTGGCCTGTCCCTTCCACCCCCACCGCACCTTCCCATCACCTGCAGCCTCCCCTCTGACTTTTGGTCCCGCCAGCTGTGCTGCCACTCTGAGCACTGTCACCTTCCCCTTTGGGCCACCGTCCCCTGCCTAAGGTCCTTGTGGTGCCTGAGGTTGGCAGAGATCACTGGCCTCAAACTGGCATCGCAGGACATAGAGCCAGCATGGAGTCTGCATTGCTGTGAGTCAGGGCCTGGATCCGACCAAGCCTGCCTCCCCAAGGGTGGCCCAGGTGGGTGGGTGCCCACCCCAACCCCCTTTCCAGATCTACTGTGTCTCTACACTTCCCCTGTTCTGTAGCATACACTGGAGAGGTCTGCCTTTGGTTTTTTTTTCTTTGTCATTTTTGGTACCTGAAACTGAACTCAGGACCTAGGCGCTTGCCAGGCAGGTGCTGTGCCACTGAGCAATGTCCCTGGCCCTGTCGGCTTTTCTTGTAATTCCAGCGTGCAACCATTTGCAGCATGTGGCTACCATTATTCTTGTTTGTTTTGACACAGACTCCCAGCCTTTTTGTGGTTGAGTAATATTCCATGTGTGTGCCGAGGCCACATTTACTGGCGGCCATCTGCGATGTTTCTGCCTTCTGCCTGTTGGGCATACTCAGTGCTGCTTGCAAGGTTCGTACACGGGTTTGTTGGAGAACCCACAGGCAGTTTCCATGGAGCTATACTTTAGCTAACGTTGCTGTTTCAAGGCACATGGGGAGGGAAGCATTAAACTAAAGTGATCCACTCTTCAGTATACAAGAAATAACCAAGAGCTGATTGTGGTGAATAGCTGCAATCCCAGCGTGGGGAGGCTGAGGCGGGAGTATTGCAGTTTCTCCAAGTTCAAGGGCAGCCTTGACTACAGAGTGAGACCCTGTCTCCAAAAATGGTGGGGGAGCCACGGACGGTTTAGAGTGAAGAAAAGACATGACACATCAGGTTTTACCTTGGAAATCGTTGCTAATTATATAATAGACAACAGTTTTTTGAGCACTTACTGTGTAACAGGGACTCCTACATGCATTATTTTTATCTATTTCTTACTACGATTCTATGAAACAGGTCCATTCTGCCCATTTTACAGATAATGATTTGTGAGCTGCATCCCCCCCACCCCTTAGAGACTACATTGCAGGCAGGACTCCAACCCGCGACCCTCCTCCCTCAGCCTCCCTGGGTGCTGGGATTGTCCCAGATGAGGATTTGAAGCTTATGTTAAAGGGAGAAGCCAGGCATTAAGCCAGGCCCTTGTCTTCCGCCACGATTGTCATTCAACGGAAAGCTTCAGAAAGGCTTGTGGGGGGGAAAGGGGGGGGAACCTGCGGCTCCCGCTTGCACCGCCAGGGGGCGCCAAAGCCCCGTTCAAACCGCCTCCCGTCTGACCCGCTAGCGGAGCAGCCGCCCAGGAAGCGGCGTGGCCCGCGCAGCTCCCAACATGGGCGGGGACGGCTGCAGTCCCAGGGTTATTTGCCCTGTGCGGAGCCATTAGGCCCTTTAATTACCGGGATTGGAAGTGAATAATTATCTGCGGGGCCTCAGGCCACTGAGTCACTTCCCCCAGAAGCCAGATTCTGCGGCTGGCGGAAGAGGGGGTGGCTGGCAGCTTCCCAGTGAGCCTGGGATTTGGAGGGGGGCCGTATGCCGCTGCGATCGGCACTCTGCAGCCTGGGCGCCAATCCCTGCTAGGCCACTTCTAGCTGTGTGACTTGGGCAGGTCACTGCACCACCCCGTGCCACAGTTTCCTCCTCTAACAGAAAAGAAACAATATTATCTCCTTCATACAATCTGTCTCTTTGACGGATGGGCAAGGGAAATCATGAATCTGCAGGAAGTCCTCCAAACAGTGGCTGGCACATCATGCATAATGAGCTGCTATCCAGGAATGGTGGCTGACCACTGTCATCCCAGCCAGCACTGGTGAGGCTGAGGCTGGAGGCTACATAGTGTATTAGCCCCCTACCTCTCCAAATTGGTTGGTGGTTCTGGATTATTAGTGGGGCGCAGACAGGGGGAGAGACCTGGTGGGAGAGACCTGGCTCTGCTCAGGCCTGGAGTACAGTCAGCTGCCTCAGTCACTGACCAGCTAGCTGTGTGGCCTTGGGCACACCACTCCTCTGGGCCTCAGTCTCCTCCACTGCAAAATGGAGAAATTAATAGCCAGTCTTTGGGACAGGAGAGGATGCCTGTGATGTGGCTTTTAGGCCTCACTTCATAAACACAAGTCTGCATGGCAAAGACTTCATCCTCTTCCAGGGTAAGGACTTGGGGCACTTTTAGAGCATAAGAAGGCACTGAAAAGGCAGAAAACGGAACCCCGGCCTCAGGAAGGGAAGGAAGCAGAGGGAGTAGATGGCGCCCAGCACCTGAGCTCAGCAAATTAGACCCCAGCCTGGGATTCTGGCCTGGAAGCTGTGACCACCCAGGGAAAAACAGGAAGGATCTGGTTATGTAATTCTCTTGTGGCCCAGGGCAAACCTATGTAGCCAGGCCAAAGCCAAGCTATATTTTTCTGAACCCTCGCCGACCAGCTGGACCTGCTGAATGGAGGAGGGTGGGTTGGCATGAACAGCCCACAGCCTTTGTAGGCTCTGTGTTTGTTAGCAATCACCGCATAACAAGTTGCTGCCATCTTGAGTGGCTTAAAACATGCCAACATTTATTATCTCATATGGTCTTAGGAATTGAGGACTTTTGCCTTTTTGTGGTACTAGGCAGTGAATCCAGGGAATTTGCAATGAGCTTCTGCCCAGCCCTTTTTTTTTTTTTTTTTTAAATCTTTTTTATTTATTTGGTACAGGGTCTCCCTACGCAGCTTGGACTCATAGTGAACCTCCTGTCTCAGCCTCCCCAGCTCTGGGATTACAGATGTGGGCCACCACACCTGGTTTTGGTGGCTGGCTGGGTGCAGGGCCGGCATGGCATGTGGTACTGGGGCTAGAACTCCGGTTCTTGAGCTTGCCGGGAAGGCACATAGACCACTGACCTATTGCCTTAGCCCCTCCCCAGCAATTAAATTTTTTTTAAATTTTGTGATGTTTTCACTAAGTTGATGGGGAGGGCAGACTTGCCATTCTCCTGCCTCAGCCTCCCAGAGCGAGGGGATTACAGCCCTGCCCTACCACACCCAACTAAAGCAAAGCTTGGTTCAGTCTGTGGGTTAAATGGTTTCATGAAATTGTCTGAATAAAAGGGCTGGTGATGCAGAGTCCACTTCAGAGACGGTCTATCATGGAGCTGCTCTTGCCGGCTGGTGGCAGGGGGGTCTCGGTTCCTCATCACGGGCCTCTTCCCACAGCTGCTTGCGTGGGCTCCTGACTTGGTGGCCAGCTTGCCCCAGAGATGAGTTCAGGAAAGAAGAAGCCACAGTGCTCTGATAACCTGGTCTCCGAAGTCACGTGGTGTCCTTTCATTAAGTCCTGCCTGCACTCCTGCTGAGGGAGTCAGGCTCGGCCTTTTCGAGGGAGGTGTACATGAGGTGTGCACAAGGACTCAGGGACGGTGTGTGTGGTAGTCGGGACACAAGCCAGGCCCTTGTGCATGGGACGTAAGCGCTCTGCCACTGAGCGCTAGCTCATGGCAAGTCTTCTGCCTCAGCCTCCAGAGTGCTGGGTTTATACACACCCGGCTACAAGTTCAGTTCTTTAACACTACTGGCCATAGTTGGGGACAGCTCAATGGCATAAATGACTGTCTTGCAAGCACAGGGTCCCAAGTTCAATCTCTGGTACCACCAAAAAAAAGTAATAAGAATAGTCACAACTCAAGTGCCCCATGATTTTACCTCTATTATCATGACTCTTACAAGTTTCCTATTGCTATTTTATACTTGTATTATATTAAATATATTTATTGCCATTAAAATTAACAGATTTATTATTGCTGCCTGAGCCAAAAACATGCTTAAGTATGTTAAGTATGACTCTGCATCCCCAGTCCCGTTGTTATTTGTTTATAATCCTAGACCAGTTGACTGTTATTCTGAATTATTACTGATATCCTATCGTCACTTAGGTTTACATTTTGCTCTCTAAGTGTTGAAGACTGAGCCCAGGAAATGCTGAGCTACATCCTGAGCCCTTTTATATTTTTCTCTATTTCCTTATTTATTTTTTTTTGCGGAACCAGGGATTGAACTCAGGCCCTTGCGCTTGCCAAGGAAGCGCTTATTCCACTGAGCCATCTCCCCGGCCCTCCTTATTTATTTATTTATTTTCAGAACCAGGGATTGAACTCAGGCCCTTGCGCTTGCCAGGGAAGCGCTTATTCCATTGAGCCATCTCCCCGGCCCCTCCTTTTTATTTTTTAAGAGGAGGTCTTACTAAGTTGCCCAGGCTGACCTCGAGTTCAGAGACCTCCTGCCTCAGTTTCCCAAGCAGCTGGGATTCTAGGTATGTGCCACCCTGGCTGGCTTCTAGCTTGACTATTAATCCTATAACAGCTAACAGTAACTATTGTTATTAAACCAGTGAATTAGACCAGTTTACATTATTGACAGTTATTAAAGGTTTTATTAATCCCGTACCAGTTTAGTTAATTATTAATATTAATTTGTTAACATAAATATGAATAGCATTGATCCTTGATGATTTATTACTGCTTTGTTACTGACTGGTGAGCTGTGGAGATTAATGTTACTAACGTGACTAGAAAAGCCATCGGCTGTTGTCCATGGTTTCTTCCTGCTGCGGACTCTGGCCTGGTTCTGGCTTCCTCAGGGAGGCCCCCCGGCTTCTTGCCTCTTTCGCAGTAGGAAGGAAGGGCGGTTGGACCCGGCCCCAGACTGGCCTCGCCACCAGCTTCCGGAGCCACCAATCAGCGTGGGAATTGGAGCAACCTTTCTCCTCCAGGCCTCCCGCTCCGCGAGGGGGGCGGAGCCGCCCGCCTCTTGCAACCCAGAAGTGGGGATCCCCGCGAGCCAGCGGATCGTGCTATGGGGGTGCAAACCCTCTTCCTGCCGGAGGAAAAGAAGGAGAACGGGAGCGGTTTCTGGCTCGCGGGACACACTCAACCCGGCGGCCCCGGGCGAGAACTAAGCGAGGAAGGAAGCTAGTTTGGGCCTCACCGAGAAATCTGGCAGGCGGGCGAGGAGGCCCGAACCGTGATTAAAAAGGGGGAGAACCACAAGTCCCCATTTAAGTCAGCATAGCTGCCTTTGGGCAGCGAGAGGGAAAGTGCTTGTGGCTGGCAGATTTCAACAACCATTTGGCAAAGGCTGCGAACCTGGCTGCTCCCTGTAAGAGGGCCACCTAGCAGGTGCCCCTGTGGGCCAGCGGCCACTCTTCCCTGACTCAGTCTCCCCACCTGTAAGAAAGAGCTAATACGGAATTATTAGTGTACACTTCCTGGCCTGAAAACCTGCCCTCCTTGTCCTACCTCCTCAGATGCTGCTTCCTAGTGGGGCTACCTACTGGAGACTTCCGAGCTTGCATCAAAGACCAACAGGGCCTTCTCTGCTCAGAATACACCATGGATCCCCGCTGCCCTCAAAACAATTCCCAGACGCCTACCTGGAGCTTCAAGACACCATTTGATAGGGCTGCGTCTCCAACTTCATCTCTGTCACTGATCAGTGTGGATACTTTTCGGCCCTGTTGGCTTTCTTCCAACTCACCATATATTCCCACCCCAGGACCTTTGCACTTGCCCTTCCTGTATCCCAGAATGCCCTGGATCCTCCTTGGCATGGGGAGAGGGGGTGGATCCTCAGCGCAAATGTTAGCTTCTCCAACATGTCTCAGACAGCTCCTTCCCACTCTCCACTACATTACTGTTTCGTTAGCTTTGTAAGTTGTCCCCTTCATTTATTTGTTCACGGTTTTGTGGTTTCTTCAAGGCCGTTGGACTCCAGGGATCCCACAACAAAACAGCTGCCTTAGCCATCTGTTTGGAGTCTGGAAATCCCCAATTTTTGGAGTCCCCCTTCTCGCAGGCTGACAGCAAGACAGACACCCTTGCAACATGTCCCGGGGTAGGAGGCCCTTGCTGCCTGCTGCAAGGCCATCCCATTTGCACCCTCCAGATAACCAGAGCACTGGGCACTCTTACTACAGTGTATTTCCATTTCACAGATGAGGAAACTGAGGAATGGACAAGTCAAGTCACTAGCCTGGGTGCTAAGCGGGAGGCGGTGGCCTGAGGCCTGGGCAGGGTTGAAGTGGCCCTCGAGGGGACGTAGGCGGCCGGCTTCCTGTTGGGGAGGGGAGTAGACTTTCTCCCGCCCCTCAGCCCGTTTGGGGAGGCCAGGGACCGACAGCTCCAGCCAGATTAGGGGTGCCCCACAGCCAGCCGCAACTCCATGAAGACCTCGAGTACAAGGTAAGGCCCGATGCCCGCAAACGTGGAGGCCCACAGGCACGGCCGAGGGCCAGGTGGGCTTCCTGGAGCCGCTGACGCTCTCTGGACAGGGCCGCGTGGCCAGGTGGAGGGGGGCTGGTCTATACGGCACACCAGAGACCGCACCAAGGATGTGCACAGAGTCTGACGCAGGTCAGCTTGGCGGCGTCGCGGGTAGTCGGGGCTGGGCCCCCTTCCCCAGTGATGATGAAAGCAGCCGTCGCTATTGCACCGTCAGACCGGGCGGGCGCCGATAAGGCCCCGCGGGAGGGGGCGCGCGCCCACGAGGCCCGAGACTCTACCCGCCCCGCCGAGCTCCGTCCCTTTCATGTGGCCCCGCCCACCGAGGCACCCGGTTACTGGTAGCTTTGGGTGGGCGGAGCCAAGAATGCCTCTTCCCTTTGGTCCTCCCCTAGCTTTAGGTGGTGCCTTGGAAAATACGGTGGGTTTGTGGGCGTGGCGCAACGAGGCCCCGCCTCTCGGCCCCGCCTCTCGCCCCCGCACGCGCCCGAAGCTCCTAGGACCTGGCGCGCCGCGAGGACCGCGTTTAGTGGGCGGAGCCTGTGTCCGACTCCTCCCCTAGGCTGCACCCCTGCAGCCGAGGCAGCTCGCGGCGGGCCGGGGCGTGGCTGCCCGATGCCCCTCCCCCGCCGGGCAACGCGCTCTCAGCCGGTTCCTCTTTACATAACGGCGCGGGGCGGCATGGGCTCGGGCCACCGCCTCCGCCCGGCCGCCCGCCCGGACTGTCGCGGCCCGCGGTGGCCACGGCAGCAGCAGCAGGAAAGTTTCCCCGGTGGCGGCCCAGGGGCGCATCCTCCCGCAACTGTCAAGCGCTGGCGGCGGAAATGATGAGGCGCTGGCCATTTTCCGAGCCTGGGTTTCCTGCCTGAGCCCCGCTCCTCAGAGCCGCGGGTGAGGAGCCGGCGCGCGGGAGAGGACGCGCCGGGGGCGGGGAACCGCCCGCCCTCCTCAGGACTTCGGGGGTCCGGGAGAGCGCGTCGCCATGGGCCGGCGGGGCCCGGAGTCCCTGCCTCTCAGGTAAGTTCGCGGCCCTCCTCGAGGTTCGAGGGGGAAGAGGAGGCCCTGCGCGTGGTTCTTCTCTGTCCGCCCTCCTCCGGGGCGACCCAGCGCTGTCGTGCAACCCTCCGAGGCGTCCGAGGGCGACCCTTTCCTGGCTCCTGTGACACCACCCGGCGACACCCCCACCCACCCACACACGTGCTGGGCGTGTAGTGGTAGCTGAGGCGGCCTCGGTGCTGAGAGAGGGCAGCGCTGATACCCGTAGGCCACCCTAAAGCAGCCATGGGAAGAGCGGCCCCGCAGCCTGTACCTGGTGACAGGGTAGGGAGGTCAGCCTGGCTACCTTGAAAGTGAAAGTCAGACTGAGGCTGGGAATGGTTAGCCCGAGGTGGGGAGCCCTCGGGCTAAGTTGGCTCTGTGGTTTGCTAAGCCCTTCTCTCGAGTCCCTGCACTGCCCAGGTGGGCCAGGGCGAACACCCACACCTCTCAACTTGAGGGGTTCACCGGGGTCAGGAGCCCCTGGACTGGGGCTCCCAGAGAATTCCTCCACTGAGACAAGAGTAGAAGGTGTGGATCCTAGAGCTCAGCACTGCCGAGTGGTATTTCAGAGGCCTTTAATCCCTGCTGCAGAAATCCCCTCCCTTTCCTCCCTCTGACATGGGAGCTTTTGGAGGGGAGATGCATTTGAGGAACTAAAGAGGGGTCTGCCTGAGTGTCCCGCTTCTTTTTTCTTGAGTTTCCTCATTCTGTTTCTCTTCCCCATTCCCGGCACCACAGTGATGTAGGTGAGGAGGTCATTGCTTGCAGCTGGGGACCTCCAGGGATGGTCATAGCCAGGCTGGGCTGAGTGGGAGGAAGTGAAATTGGGTGGAGGGTGGGGGCTTCAGAGCAGAGGGCTTGGCAAGGTGACATCTGCAGGGCCAAAGTCCTGTTTTGGTAACAGGAGACACTGAGATTTGACCAACACCCCCTTGCCTGGGAAATCAGCATCCTCTGACACCTGCCAGTGCTGGGCCTGAGGGGGCAGCAGGCCATCTACCCTTCATTTGCAGTCAGCCTCCAGTCCCCTGCCAGAGCTGCAGGTACATGTGTCTTACAGGGATGCACATACAACAAGTTGTATCTGGATTTCTCTTTGCTGACATAGCAGCTAGGGTGGAAACAGTTTCAAGGGTCTTTGGAGCCTGCAGGGGCTAGAGACCCAGTTTTGATAGGGGCAGAAGGGAGAGCCACCTGGGCCAGCTGGGCACCAGACAAGAAGTCAGAAGGGTTTTCAGAACACATTTTCTCTTTCTTTCTTTCTTTCTTTCTTTCTTTCTTTCTTTCTTTCTTTCTTTCTTTCTTTCTTTTTTCCAGAACACATTTTCTGAGCCTTTTCCCACAGCCCCCCTCTGGGAGGGAAGATTCTTCCTGACCAAAGGGTGACCATTTCTACAACTTGTGTGAGTTCCCAAGGGCCACAGGGGCAGCCAGCTGCGAAGGGGCTGGCCTGGAGTGTCTGAGGGCCTTCAGGGGCTCAGCAGTGGCAGGGGAAATAAACAGAAGAGGTTGTGGAGGCTGAGCTTCAATTCTCCTGTGGCCTCTTCCCAAGATGTGAGCACGGGCTAGTGATCTGTCCACCTCAGTTTTTCCCTTTGTAAAATGGGGTAATAACAGGTTTCCAGTGGGGATTTAATGAGCCAAAGTGTGAAAGTACCTGCTGCCTGCCACAGAGAAAGGACTCAATTACAGGGGTGGTGGTGGTGGTGGTGGTTATTTTTTCTTATTAATTGCCATCACGAGTATCATTGTCACCAGCTGTGATGTTCTTTGTCAGCTTCTGGAAGTACCTCCTTTACCACTCTGGAGTTCCCTGTCTCTGGGAGGATTTTGACAGTTTTGACAGCATGAGGTGATAGCTCTTCCTTGCTTACCCATCCTGGACATAGTTTCCTCATCTATCACCAGAACCATAACCGAGTGAATTCTCAGCATGTTAGGGGTTGTTATTACCTTTATTGTTGGGGAAGTTAGCTCTGCTCATTTTCTTCCCTTCTCCCCTTTGTCCCTTCACCTGACCCTCCTGTGAGCCTCAGAACTTTCTAATACAAGCCAGGACCTGCAAAGTTGCCAGGTGTGGCCCTGCTGGGCCACTCAGTGGCATTCACCACCTCTGGGGTGGAGCTGCCTCAGGGATGGGTCAGAGAGGAGGCACCTGGAAAGACCTCCTAGTCACCAGGCTGAGTGCTGCCTGCCCCTGGTGAGGGATAGGGTGCCTACCTGGCTATGAGGGGGGCTGGCAGGGACCTGTCCCCATTCTAGGTCAACATTACTCCCTTTACTGAAAAGACCTTTGGGGAGAAATTTATGGCTCCCACACCTCTAAGGGTTAGTTTCCTCCAGGATTTTTCATTGCTGGAATTGTGAAGTAGGCTGCTTAACCTCTCTGAGGCAGTTAAGCTGATATGCATCAGTGGAGGGGTTATAACAGTTATGGAGGGGGGCCGGGGAGATGGCTCAGTAGGATAAGCGCTTGACTGGCAAATGCAAGGATCTGAGTTCAATCCCCAGTTCCACCAAAAAAAAAAACAAAAAAAAAAAAACCAGTTATGGAGCTTGAGCAGACAGAACATATAGTGCCCAATTTGGGCCTGGCACTCAATGAATAGTAGTAGATATTATTATTGCTATTATTTTTGGTGGTACAGGGATCAAACACAGGACCTTGCACTTGCCATGGAAGCACTTATTCCATTGAGCTATCTCCCCAGCCCCCAATGGTAGATATTATCATCATTATTTTTACTAAAATGAGAGGTCTTTCCTGTTAAATTCCCACTTCTCCCTGCTATAATTTGGACTTTGGGACCAAATCTGAGCTCTGACAGCTTCTAGCTGTGGGGCCTTGGGCAAGTCCTGTGGGAGCCAAGAGCCTGGGTCCTTCTGAAGGAATTGTGAAGTATATGAGCCTGGCATAGAGTGAGAACTTAAACTATGTTGGCAGTAATTGCCCTTGCTGGATGACCTGGGGCTCATTCTCCGCCTCTCTGAGCTACTAATGGCTACCTGACAAGTGTTTAGAGAAGAGGAGCGTGGAGGCAGACCTCACTAAGCATACCTGCAGTTAATGCCCGAGAGGGTAGCATTTAATGGCCAGGTTTCCTAGGAAAATGATCCCCAGGACTCAAGGTCCAGCACCTTTGCCTGGGTGTGGCAAGAAATTGTTTCCATCTGGCATATGAGCTGTGCTCTCAGACCTGGTTCCTGCTGCCCACCCTCCCTGAGGAAACTGAGGCTGGCAGGCTGCCCAAGGGAAGTGACTTGGTGGGGGTCACTTGCTGAGTCAGGCCTAATTGGATCCAGGAGCCCTGTCCTCCACCTTTCTGGCTTCTAGGGGCTTGAGGTCTCTCAGGGACTGTGCAGGTCCCAGGGCCTGGCAGCACATCCTTGGCCAAATCTGGACACCTGCCTGCTTAGGCAAGCAGTACCTATCTGTCAAGGCTCTGGGGTTTTGGGGCTCTGAGGTCCTCCTGGCCCTCTCTGGCCTGCCCGCCTAGCATTCTTCCTCCAGCAGAGGCAAGGGACACTTCCCCAGGGGAGCAGATCCTCCTGGTGGCCCTGGCCCCACTGCCCTGGCCGGAAACCCAGCAGCTGAGCAGATGGCTGAAAGATTTTTCCTCCCACGCCACCCTGTCAGGGGTCGGCAAGGGGGGGCTGGGCTGTGGGCTTCCTTGTGCGCCAGGCTTGTAGCCCCTGGGGGCCCATCCGGATGTGTTCCCCCCCCCCGTCAGCTAGGGGGGGCCAGCTGCTGCCCGGGACTTATGTCCCCAGGGAGGCCAGGGAGGGAGGAAGTCTGTGCCCTGCTAGCAAAGGCTGACTCACAGGGCGCCTGATGGGGGGCCCTGGAGGAGGGGATGGGGGACTCGGCACTGTCCAGCTGCTGGCAAGGTGGACACAAAAGAAGGCCTTGACATGGAGCCTAGCTTTTCAGACCTGTCATTCTAGAACCACCTTCAGGCGAGCCAGAGAAGATAGCATGTGTGGGGAGAAGGGTATAGGGGCTGGAGGGCTTGAATGTCTTCTGGCATTCTGAAGAGCAAGAGACTGTAGTGGCCTTTTAGGGGCTCCATTCAGTCTCACCTTTTTCCCTCAGTCCTGGGCAGGTAGAAGAAGGTGCCACATCCTGGGAGGGGATACAGTTCCTGGCTTTTCTTACCTATAGAACCTTGGTTGTAGTTGTTGCTGGCTTGGGGTGTCATGTTGGGAGTGCAGAGGAAGCCAGAGGACATTTCCTGAGCTGACAGTCTACTGACCTGATAAATATAGCTGGGCGGCAGGTGACCCAAGGGGGCATCAGGTGCTACCAGCTGCCCCATGTACCAGGGGAGTCCCTAGCCCTCAGCTGCTGCAAGGTCTCTGACTCCTGCTTCATGTGGCTTCTGTGCACTGGGAAGCTGGCAGTGAGGTCAGAGTGCCCTGGAGGTTCCCACCTCTCTGGCCTCCTTGGACACTTGATATTGTGGTACATAAGATTGCTGGATGTGGTGGTGCATGCCTGTAATTCCAGCACTCAGGAAGCTGAGGCAGGAGATCACCACAAGTTTGAGTCTAGTTTGGCCTACATGGAGAGTTCAAGATCAGCTTGAACTACATGGCAAGATCCTGTCTAAAAAAAAAAACAAAAACAAAAACAGTCCCTATGTCCTGGAGTTCATCCAGAGGCCTCCTGGGAGGAGATCGCTCATTTGCAGGTGTGACACTTTATCTGGGAGCTGAGGCCATGGAGGATGGAGGCCCTGGCCCAGCATACTTCAGCTTCCCAGTTTAAATAGCCTGCCACATACCTGACAGGCAGAATTCACACAGTGGGTGGAGGCTGTGTGATGCCTGGTCATTAGAGAGAAATGTGTTCCCGAGTTCTCTTACTACCCAGGGCACAGGGATAGAAGAGAGGCTGTTGAGCGTGATCTCTGGGGTCATGGGCTAGGGGCTTCCAGCTTTTCAGAATCTGAAGGTGGATGTCCTGGGCTGGGGGGCACTGGGCACGTTGGCAGCTTATCCATGGCAGGCCTCCAGGAAACACAGCTGTGTTACACACTCAGGCCAAGATGCAGACCCAGCCCTGTGGTGGGTGGAGTAGCTCTCTCCATGTGTTTGCTGTGGGGACTTGGGAGTGTGGCACCAGGATACACAGCACCACATTGTCCTCATCCCTTCCTTGTCTGTAGAATTTGGAGAAATCTTGGACACCACCAGAGCTAGCTGTTCCCCACCCCAGAAGTCCAGGTTTTGCAGACAAGACAGATGCCCTGGGTGCACAGCTCCCTCCATATAGAAGGAGGTGTCCCTCTAGCTGTCCTAGATCTGGTGACCCAAATGGCTGTGCCCCAAAGAAGCCATTTATTCATGTCCCATGGTAGTCTATGCTTGATGGTTCCTTGGTTCCCCTGGTGACGATCAGCAATTGCTTCTTGTCCAGAGCTGCTCAGCCTGGGTCCCAGGTTTGTCAGTCAGATCACCTGCTGTTCCTTAGTGACTGGCACATAGTGAGCATTCAATCAACACTGCTGCCTGGCACAGTGTGCAAGAAGGGATCACCTTCTGCAGCTTGGTGGCTGAGCCTCCTGGTCAGCAAACCTCCCTGGCACGGCCCCCTTGCTGGCTCAGGCTGCAGCTGACTGTCCCGGCCGGCTGTTTCCTGCCTAGAACCACAGTCACCAGGTCTTCCACCTCTCCCCTTCAAAGGCCTTTTATTTGGGCTCCTGTGATGCCTCCTGCCAGCCCATCTCACCATAAGCCCATCTCACCAGAGGCCTCTGCCTTTCTGATAGAGAAATATGACTGTGGCTGCCACTGGTTTCCAGCCCCAACTCTTACTTAGAGTGCTCCCAGCCAGTGTCAAGAAGAGGACAGCAGCCTGCCTTCTGGATAGGTACACTGAGGCACAGAGAGGAAAGTCCACTTCTTTTTTTTAATTTTTATTTATTTATTTATTCAGTGTGTGTGTGTGTGTGTGTGTGTGTGTGTGTGTGGCCAGCTCAGCCCACCAGGGGCCGGGGCTGGCTGGCATGCGGTGCTGGGGGATTGAACCGCAGTCCCTGTGCTTTGCCAAGCTTGTTCCAAGTAGGTGCTTTAGACCACTGAGCCATCTCTCCAGCCCCGGAAAGTCCACTTCTGTAGCACTTCTGTGGTGAGGAAAGGCAGAGGTGGGGCGTGAACCAGGTTTGGGTGGTAGGTCTAAGTCATGGGAGTCCTCTGGCCCTTTTCTGGTTTCTTGGACAATGGGAGCCTAGATTCCATGAACTGCCAAGCTGCCTGTCCAACACCAGGTGTGTGTAAGCTCTTACAGCTCACAGTTCTGGGGCTATCTGCTCTCTACAGACTCTGGTGAGCCACCCAGGGTAGGGAGATTGATGGTGTAGCTCAGGTTCAGCCAGGTGGGATGCATCTCTAGCCCTCTCTGGCCATGTGACCTAGAGCAAGCCTCTTCTCCCACACCTTGATTAATGTGCAGGTTGTTTAGCCACTCAGGGATGTAGAAAACCTGAAAATGGTATCATTTATTGTATCATTTTTGTTTTCTTTTCCCCCATGACTTTCTGGCCATTTGGTTGTCTTGGGACCTGGCCAGAGTTACTGAGAATTCCAGATCCAAGCAGGAATTGAATGAGACCTTTATATCCCCCTCATTGAGTCTCCTTCAATCAGTGACTACACATTGAGAAGTGAGTCCCCTTGGTTTGGCTCAGTGAGATGCTGTGGGTGCTTGCTGTGCAAGGTTTCTGTTATTCACTGGCTTTCAGGGGCTTCCTGGGCCTCGGGTTTTTCCATTTGTGAAGGGGGGAGTGGTAATCAACAGACCACCTGTGGCTGTAGTACAGCTCTTCAAAATGGTGAGAACAGTGCCTAGAGTGTGGCAAGTGTCAGCCGGTGTCACTGTGGGGCAGTAGAGGATGGATGGGAATGCAGGGCACAGGAGGAGGGTGCCCAGCCTTGGCCTGGATAGGGCTAAGGGGCAGAGCATCTGGCCAAGGCTTGGCCATGAGGCTTGTCTTCAGGAGTGACATAGATGGGTGAAGAGGAAAAGAGAGTGCCTAGAAGGGAGACTGACTGTAGGAAAGGGGCTGTTGGTTGATGCTGGCTGACCTGTGTCTGCCAGAAGAGCCAGGAATTGCAAACCCTACTGATCTCTTGAGCTCAGAAGCTGTTTTGTACCTACTGTGTGCTATCCACTGGGACAGACAGGGAATGAGTCCTGGCTGCTCAAGGAGGCCACATTCTGGTAGGGACATCATGAGTGAAATTGCCCTAACTGCTAGATGGTAGTATGTGACCAGGCTGCTGAACCCTGGCCCCTGTGCTCTGTTGAAGCAGGTGCTTTGGTCTTATGAGCTATCTGGTCAGCCCAGGACCCCTTCAGAAGGGGATGGAGGTTTTTTTGTGCTCCCCTGGGAGAGGAAAACAGGGGGACCAGTAGTACCAGCACTGTGGCTGGGGCAACCAAAGTGGGAGGAGTTGGACTCTGGATTCAGACCCCTCCAGAAACCCCCAGTCCTGAAGCTGTTGTCACAGCCATTCCTGTGTGCCACAGCAATGGGGCCACGTGAGAGAGAGCCAGTGGAGGGAAAGAGCCTCACATCTTGGCACGGCCCTGCATGCTGAGCCCCTTTCCCTGACCCTGACAAACCTCATTGCAGGTGACGCTCAGTTACCTGCTTGACATATGAGGAGTCCAGGGGTCAGAGAGGCCAGCAAGGTGTCAGAGGCTGCATGGCCAATATTTGGTTCTTTGTAATGGGAGCTCCCAGAGGAGAGGACTTTTTGTCTGTTGTCTTCACTGTTTTGTCCCCAGGGCCCAGCATAGTGCCTGCACACAGTAGGCCCTAAAGAATATTTGGGGGAGTAGGTGGGGGGGTGGACAGAGGCAGCCTTTACACACAGACTCATATGGTCCTGCAGCCTATTCCCTACACCTCTGCAATGCTCCATGATGGAGAAGCCTGGCATGGCACTGGTCACTGGGGTGTGTCCAGCTTGTTACCAGAGCAGTGGAGGCATTTCCTATTCTCTATCCTCAAGAGCAGATGTGGACATGTGGTCCCCACAGGGGCCCTGGCCCAGCTATCCTTAGCAAAGGAGGGTGGATGCATGTTCCCTGTAGAGCTAGAGCCATTCTGCACCAGGGCAACTGAGGGCCCAAGGGGGGGGGGTATTGGAGCCCTGTGGCCATGAGGCTAGAAGGATCCCTGCTTGGGGGGAGTGGGCAGGGCCCTGCCTGTCTTGTGTGCCATTAGAGCAGGTGCTTCCTTGCTCCTCTTGGGAGTTTCATTTAATTATTCCTTTTAAAAATTTATTTTAATTCTGGGGATTAAACCCAAGAGCCTTCACCCTTAACCCTTTTTGTTTGTTCATATTGAACAGGATCTCACTAAGTCACTAGGTTGCCCAAAGTGGGCTGAAACTTGTTGTCTTCCAGCTTCAGCCTTTCACAGTGCTAGGATTACAAGTACTTTTTATTTGTGGCTTTATTTATTTATTTATCTTTGTGTGTGTGTAGACATCAATACACTCTCATTCTAACATTTAAATAAGGGTGATCGCAGCCAGCCCTTACTCAGCTTTTCCTGGATTCTAAGGCTTTTATATTTAACTCAGTGTTTTGTTTTGTAGTGGGAATTGAACCCATGCCTTCACATTGAGCCACACCTCAGACCTTTAAATTATTTTGAGACAGGGTTTCACTATATCACTAAATTGCCCCAGTTAGGCTTGAATTTGTGATCTTTTTGCCTTAGTTTCCCAGCATGCTGGGATTGTAGATGTGAGGCACTATGCCAGCTTCAGTCTGCATAGTACTCCCATGAGGTAGGCAAGATGGTAATTCTCCTCTGAAAAATATAGGAAAACTGAGACAGAGAAGTAGTAAATCACTCAGGGTCACATAACTAGTTAAAGCAGTTGTGGGGATTTGAACTCAGGCTTCCAAATCTTTCTCATTAACCTTATTTTCTTTTTTAATGTATTTGGTTGTTACAGGGTCTCACTACACAGCTGGGACTCATAGTGATCTTCCTATTTGCAGCCTCCCCTGCCCTGGGATTACAGGCAAGCTCTACCACACCCAGGCTCAGGCTCAGCCCTCCCTGGGGGCGGGGTTGGGGCAAGTGGTGCTGGGGTTTGAACTGTGGTCTGTGTTTGTCTAAGCTGGTGCTTTAGTCCACTGAGCTATCTCACCTATGTTAGCCTCTTTCTTTCTTTCTTTCTTTCTTTCTTTCTTTC
>NW_004524652.1:8813159-8872442 GCF_000260255.1 Octodon degus
ACACACACACACACACACACACACACACACACACAAATAAATAAATAAAATTAAAAAAAATGTTTATGTGTGAATTGCTGGGTCTAAAATTGCTCATGTCAAGAAGCAGCACCGTAGGTGAGTACCTATTTCACAGCCCCTTCAACAGTACTGGAAGTTATTAGTAATTTTTTAAAAATTAGGGGTCAGGGAGATGGCTCAGTAGAATAAGGACTTGCCTGGCAAGTGCAGGGGCCTGAGTTCAACCCCCAGTTCTGCCCCCCCAAAAAAATTGACTTTATGAGGCAAGGTCTGCAATGTAATACAGACTAGCCTGGAACTCCTTTAGTAGCCCAGGCTACGAACTATTCATGGTCACAAACCACTGATTGTCCTGCCTCAGCCACCCAGGTGCTAGGACTAAAGGGATGTGCTGCCATTCCTGGTAGTAGCGTGTGTGTGTGTGTGTGTGTGTGTGTGTTACTGGGGATCAAACCCAGGTGCCTTGCACATGAGAGGTGAGTGCTTTACCTGCTGAGTTCCATTCCTAGCCCCTCACATGTATGTGCATCTGTTTTTGTTTGGTTTTGATTTTAGTTTTTTGAGACAGGGTCTTGCCATGTAGTTAAGGCTGGACCTGAACTCTTGATGCCTCTCTTGCCTCAGTTTTGCAAGTGCTGGGATTACACATGTGTGCTCACACACCCGGCCTTGTTATGGGATTTTAAACCTGGCGCCTGGAACATGCTAGCTAAGCACTGCACTACTGAGCTACATCCCCAGTCTTTTTTCCTCTGTCTCCTTCTTCTTTCTCCTTTCTCCTTTTTTATTTTTTATTTTAAGCCCTTATCGCTATATTGCCCAGGCAGGCCTCAAACTTGAAATCCTCTTTCCTTGGCTTCCTAAGTAGCTGGGATTTCAGGTGTGCACCCTTGAGCCCAATTTTTGATGCAGTGTGGTGTAAATAGTTTTCTAGTGCTGGTTTGAAATGCATCCCCCCCCCCCATGTGGTTTCAGTTGCTTGTGGTCAACCAGAGTCTGAAAATACTCAATGGAGACTTCTAGAATTAAGAATACATCAGGAGTATGCCTGGCCCGGCCAGTGTGATTAGATGCTGGTCCTGTGCTCTCCCCTGCCCACCTCGTTTGGGGTGGGAAGGGATCCTTTCATTATCTCGGGGGTCCCCACCACCCACACCTGCACACTTACCCTGTGCCTCTTTGTCTTTCAGCCTGGCTGCCCTGCTTCGGTCTCCACCATGAATGGGCCCACCCTGCAGCCCGCCACGCCGCAGCCCACCGCCCCCCAGCCCTCCGCACCCCTGCGTGGCTGGAGTGAGTTCTGTGAGCTGCATGCTGCGGCTGCGGCCCGGGAGCTGGCGCGGCAGTACTGGGCCTTTTTGCGCCAGCATCCTCAGCACGCGCCACCGCGTGCAGAACTCGTGGCCCTGCGCTTTGCCGACCTTTTTCAGCGCTACTTCTGCTGTGAGTTGCGTGACACCTGCACTGCTGGGCAGCCCGGCCGGGACTACCGCGAGGCGGCTCGTGGGCCAGCTGCCAAAAGTAAGGTGTCCCAGCCTGGCCCTGGCCCTGCCACCTCCCTGCCCAAGGCTCACAGTTCCGAGGACCTGGCCCCACCACGCGCGCCTGGTGCCTGCGCCCTTCAGCAGCTGCGCCGCGGCCTTCGCCACCTCTTCCGCCGCCGCTCAGCCGGGGAGCTGCCTGCTGCTTGTGGCCAGGGGGACACGGCTGAGGCCCTCACTCGTCCTGGTTCTACCCGAAAGCTGCTGCCCTGGAGCCTGGCCCGGGAATCGCCACCCGATGCCCTCAAGGAAGAGGCACTGTGCTACAGCCTGGCAGATGAAGCATCCATGGATAGCGGAGCTCACTGGCAACGTGGGAGGCTGGTGCTTCGTTGTGTGTCTGGCCCAGATGGCAGCCCAGGCCGTGTGCTAGAGCTCTTTGACCCACCCAAGGTAAGCACCTTTGTGGGCTGCACACAGCATCAGCAGGCCTCCAGGGGAGGGACGGTGACATTTTCCCACTATGTGCTCTCCAAGTGTCTGAAGTAGGAATTTTACCTGAACCTTTTATCATAAAATCTGTTGCAAAGCAAGGTTTAATACTATTGGGTATATTGTCATAACGCAGAAACCAGACCTGTTATAGAATTTCACAGATTTTGTAGATTGTTCAGGAAAACCATTTTTTGAGTCATAGGTGGGTGTGAATGTGGGCTAGATAGAGCCAAAGTCTTTGAAAATTCTGAAGCAGCTGACAATGACAAACGGATGTCTTATTTCCAGAGGTGTCAGAACTGTTGAATTCCTTTGCATCATCCACACTTCATCTGTTTTCTTTTCTTCCAAGTTGAAACAAAATTTGTCACCGGGCCTGGTGGTGTACCTTTAATTCCAGCACCCTGGAGCCTGAAGCCAGAGGTTTGAAAATTTGAGTCTAGCCTGGGCAATTTAGTAAATAGTGAGACTCTATCAAAATAAAAAAGGGCAGGGGACATATAGCTCAATGTGGAGACTCTGTGTTCAAATCCCAGCAGCACTAAATAAATAAGATAAAAAGGTCTGGTGTTGGGCCCACCAGATAGCTCAGCAGACTAAAGCGCCTGCTTAGGCAGAGCACAGCAGCTGGGGCTCCATCTCCCCCGCTGCCCGGGGTACACTGAGACAGAGATTGAGACTGGGCGTGGTGGCATGCATCTGTAATCCCAGCGCTTGGGAGGCTGAGGACAGGAGGGTCACTACCAGTCTGATCTATGTAGTGAGACCCCGTACTAAATGTTCTTCTGAGGGGGACTCAGCCACTGCTGCTAAGGACACAATACAAGGTGGCCACTTTCTTTCTTTTTTTTTTTTTTATATATTTTTGCAGAACCAGGGATTGAATTCAGGCCCTTTGCAGAACTGGGGATTGAACTCAAGACCCTATACTTGCCAGGCAAGCGCTTATTCTACTGAGCCATCTCCCTGGCCCCAAGGTGGCCACTTTCGAAGACAATTTTTGCTTTTTTAAAATTTTATTTAATGCTGGGGATTGAACTCAGGACCCTGTGCTTGGCAGGCGTGTGCTTATTCTACTGAGCTATCTCCCCGGCCCCACATTTTTTTTTTTTTTTTTTTTGTGGAACTGGGGTTTGAACTCAAGCCCTTGCACTTGCCAGGGAAGCACTTATTCCACTGAGCCATCTCCCCGGCCCATAAAGTTCTGAAATTTTTTTATTTTTAAAATTTTTTTTATTTTTTGGAACCAGGGATTGAATTCAGGCCCTTGTTTTTAATTTCTTTTTCCCCCACAGTTTCTTATAAAGTTTTTTTCTTTTAAAGTCTGGGCTCATGGGCCCTGTGGGTTTGACCCCTCACACCACGCACAGAACTCTTTTGTCCTTTTCCTTGGCAGCCAGGCAAGTGCCTTCTGTGCAGCTGAGGCTGCAGATCACAGTCTGCACGTTGAGCTCTGTGTCTGGGTCAGGTGCACGGTCCAGTTATGTCCAGGGCCTTGCTGTAGAATGAGCTGTGCTCTGCCCCACGGTGCCCAGCAGGGGCGGAGGAGGCCAGCAGTCACCAGGGGATACTTCCTGAGCACTGCTGTCTGTGGTAGAGGCTGAATTAGGGGAGCTAGGCTCCAGGGAGGCAGGTAGAGAATGAAGTCACAGGTGGGTATGGGGCCGTAAGACTGTGAGTTATATCCTGAAGGTCTATGGGAGGGGAGGGATGGTGTTCATCCAAATCCCCTGGCATGCAGTAACCCTTTTAAACTTCACAGTGTCATGTGTATCTGCTGAAGCTCTGACTAGCTTTCCCTTTGTGCACTCACATGATCCAGCAGCCGAGTGCTCCATGCCCCCCATACCAGCACTGTATTCCATGCAGACCTCAGCTACTGTTGCACAGGTCGGATGTCTCTGAACACCAGGCAAATGGATCACAAAGCCTGTCACCTTATTTACAGCTCCTTTAGTATGTTAGAGTTCACATGTCCTTTTGTGCATTGAAAGTTCAAGCCTGTTTTTTAGGGGTGGGGTTGTGCACAGCTGGGGGTGGAACCTAGTATTTTGCACATGTTAGGCAAGCACTCTGCCGCTTAGTTACACTCTAGCCCTTTTTAGTTTTTCATTCTGAGTTGAGGCCTCATTAAGTTGCCCAGGTTGACCTTGAACTTGGGATCCTCCTGCCTCAGCCTTCTATGTAACAGGAATGGCAAGTGTGCTGCTATTCCTGGCTGTACTTTGGGGGCACTTTTTTTTTGTGTTTTTTTTTTTTTTTGGTGGAACCAGGGATTGAACTCAGGCCCTTGCGCTTGCCAGGGAAGCGCTTATTCCACTGAGCCATCTCCCCGGCCCCTCTGGCTGTACTTTGGGACTTGGTGAAATATGTATGTAGGTCTTTGTGGGGACACATGCACACATGCTGTCATTTCTCTTAGTTGGGTTTGTAGGAGTGGTGGTGCTAGATCACATGGTAAATGCATGTTAACTTTGTAAGAAGCTACAAAATGTCTTCCCAGGTGGCCACCTTGTGTTGTGTCCCTAGCAGTGGCTGACTCCCCCTCAGAAGAACATGGGACTGGGTGTGCACTAGTGTCTCTTCTAGCAGTGGTGAAAGGTGGGCATCTCAGAGTGGCTTTAATTTACACTCCCTGACAAGTGTCACTGTTTATCAGCCGTGGGAGTTTACCCTGGTAAAGCACCTGCTGTTTTAATTCTACCTGTCCTTGGCCAGTATGTGAGAGGCTTTTATATATTCTGGATGCTTCCTTGGCATTGTGAATGTCCTTGCCCACCCTGAGAGCTGCTGTGTACTCCAGAGTCCTTGAGTCTCAGGAAGTGAGGTCATCAGTTACCTCCCTTCATGATTGCTGCCATTTGTGTCTTGCTTCTGATGTTTTTGCCTGATTGGGGTCAGGGTGACACTGCTGTGATCTGCTGGGTGGGTGGAGGCTTGCTTTCTGGGTGTTTAAGTTTTGGACTGGGAGGCCCCTGGGTCAGCTTTGCATTTGGAATGAGGCAGTGTTGCAGTCTACCCTTCTCCCCATGTATCCTCTGCTGTGCTGTCCCCCGCAGTAACTGTCTGGGCCACTGGACTGTAGTGCCACATCCACTCTGAGTCTGGGATCTGTTGTGCACTGGGCCTCAGGACAGTGTTTGAGCCTGCTGGCCAAGGCAGTTGTCTGGCCAATGCCATCTGTCCTGCGGCCACCATTTTGAGTGAGTCTCACAGGGTGACTTTTGGACTGCTGGATTCAGGCCCTGATTGGGAATGTTTAGTGTGGGTTTTTTTTTTTGTTGTTGTTGTTTTGTTTTGTTTTTGGGTTATGTTTTTTGTTTTTTTGAGATAAGGTCTCCTTTTTGTGTGTGTGTGTGTGGTACCAGAGATTGAACTCAGGACCTTGCGCTTGCAAGCCAAGTGCTTATTCTACTGAGCTATCTCCCCAGCCCAAGGTCTCCTTTTGTAGTCCAGGCTGGCCTTGAACTTGTGAGCTCCTCCCTACCTCTGCCTCCCTGGTGCTGGGATGACAGGCAGAAGCCACTATGCCCAGTTTATCCAGCTCCTTCTGAAGAACAAGGAAACGTCATGGGGTGTGTGTGTGTGTGTGTGTGAGGAAGCCCACAAAGGGGGTGCCCTGAGGACTCATCATCAATTCCAGACCCATGAAACAGTCAGAAAGTTCCATGTGTGGATAAAAATTTTCTCATCATTCATAAAAGGCAAGGACAGCCCCAGGACCTGGTCTTACCTGTGTGACTTTGTGGGCTTCTGTCCCTATAAAACTTAACTTTGAAACCCAACTTCTGCTTACAACAGACCTCCTGGAAGTTGGTCTCCAAAGCAGAGCAGCCTGTGGCTGAAGGGTGAATCTGTGTCTTGCTGCTCAGGGCTGGGCCTCTAGTCTCTGCACCTGGCACTCCTGGGCCCTGCAAGGGTAGGGTTTGGGGCAGCTGAGGCTAGGCCCATGAGCTGCAGAGCCAGTGTCTGTCCTGGTCTTGTTGCAGTGTATTTTAGAGGTTACCTTGGGCTGAGAACACAGGTTTGTTTTCAGTGCTGGGCCGGCCCTTGGGGCCCCATGGTAGCCTTCTTCAGTTTCCTTCAGGCTGTGGGAAGCCAGGCATGCGTGTTGCTGCCCTGTGGGCTCAGCCTGTGCCACCTAGGGCTCTCTTAGGCCCATGGCTGCCATGATGTTGAGGGTTTGTCTGCTGGGTCAAGCCCATGCCTGGTTCACCACTTTTGGCCTGACAGCTAGTTCGGAGGACTTGGGCTGCTTCTGGTGACTCAGAATGCTGGTGTCTGGGCTGAGGGTCTCAGACCATGAGTCCTGTGTGTGCCTGTTGGGTGATGAGCCCTGATGTCACCTATGGAAAGGACTGAAGTTTTTTTTTTTTTTTTTTTTTTTTTTTTTTTTTTTTTTTGGTGGAACCGGGGATTGAACTCAGGCCCTTGAGCTTGCCGGGGAAGTGCTTATTCCACTGAGCCATCTCCCCGGCCCCAGGACTGAAGTTTTGTATTAGTGTCTGAACCATCACCTCAGGAGCCCTGCATAGAGGGAATAGGTAGCATCCCACCAGCAGCCTGGAGGAGGCCCCTGTGGCTTGGATCAGGAAAAGCCTTGGAGCATAATAGTGGCTGTCACCCACTGTGTCCCTCAGGCTCAGCCAGCCAGCCTCCTGGCAGTCTCAGGCTGAGTGGCCCAAGGCTCTGGGTCAGCCTCCCCCAGAACCAGGTGAGTCCCCCCTGTTAGTTGCAGTAATCTTGAGTCTCATGCTGGTCTGTGTGGTAGCGTGATAGCATGGCCGCCCAAGGGCCACCATGAGGGGCGTGGGGGAGAGAGCCCATTACTAGAGACATGCAAAGGGACGCCACAGTTTGCCACAGGTAGAGGAGGTAGGTGACACTATGCTGTCCCAAGGTCAGGAGGTGGAGAAGTCACAGCCCTGGTTTCAATGATGTTCCTCCAGCTGGGCAGGAGCTCTGGTCCTGGTCCGTGGGAGGAAGCGTGGCCTCCGTTAGGGCATGGTCCTTGAGGTTCTTCAGCAGGAAGTGTGAGCTTGTGGACCTCAGTGATGCATGAGCTGTGGGGTGCATACATACTGGGCGAGTTTTGGGGCAGCCAGCAATCAGGGGTCGAAGGGGGGAGAAGGGGCAGGACTGGCAAGGCGGCACAGCCTTGAGGGCCATAGGCATAGTCAGAGGACCTAGGCCAGAGGTTGTCTGCTGGGGACAGTGGGCTAGGGCTTCTGGAGCCACCTGTGGCCTCACACCAGGTTGGTCCTGAGGGGCTCCGGTTGGTCCTTGGGGAGCCTGGTCTCCTGTGTGTCTGGCAAGCTGCCAAGGGAGTGTGGTGCCTTCAGCAGACACCACCTTAGGGCTGCTCAGCTGTGAGACAGCTGTTGTGACTTTATATGTCTTGCAGATGGGACGCTCAGGCAGTGAGAAGTCAGGTGACTACCACTGTCACTCAGCTCATAAGTGAGTGGGGAAAGGGACATAGCCTAGGCTGTGCCTGTGCCCTCAGGAGGACCTGCCACTGCTGTGATTGTCTTTGGTGTGGTTTCACCTGTGGCCATGTCTTGCTGGCACATGTTTTGGGTCCTGTGGCTGTTGTCCAGGCCACTGTTCTATAGATGGGGATACTGGGGCCAGTGCCCAGCCTGGGAAAGGCAGCGGGGACTCTACCGGCCCAGCCCTGCACACTCCACCCTGAGGGAAGTCTGGCTAGAGCTTGGGGCCAGACAGTATGCTCGAGCCGGGCCTCAGCACCCTAGTATGCTGGCCCTCTCGAGTGAATGTGACTGAAGCCCAGGTGCACCTACTGCACAGATGAGGAAACTGAGGCCTAGGCGGGACCCCAGGACCCTCTGCCACCAGATCTGGGCCTGTGGGAAAGAGGAAGCAGAGAGCAAGGACATCCGCCGGGGCCTGGCGGTTTCCTCTGAGGTGGGAGCAGGAGCGGAGGCAGGCGCAGCAGGCAGGAAGCGGGCCCAGCGGGGCGTGGCCTCCTGTGGGCACACAGCCGGGGTGTGAGCACTGCGCTGCACACTGTGGCCCTTTGTGGCCCTTGGGGAGGGTACTTTACCTGCTCTGTGCTTGGTTTCTTCATGAAGGCACAGCTGAATGGAGGCCCCCTGGGTCTGATATGCTGTGGGGCCCCATGTCCACTGTGTTCCTCCTTGTTGCCCTTACTGTTGTCACTGTCACAGGTACTGCATGTGACATAAACCCTGTTGGGGCACAGTTATGAAGTCTATGTGTATCTCACAGTTGACACGGAGACCCAGGAAGATACACCTGCCTGAAGCCACACAACTGGGCAGTGGAGGAGCCAGGACTGGAGTCTCATGTGGGCCTCAGGGCTGGGACACTAGGGGATGGGCAGAGCAAACCCATGTGTGTGTCATGCCCAGCAGTGCCCAGTTACCTCAGCAGGCAGACAGGACCCCCCACCCCCAACTCACTCTGCACTGGGCTGTGGTGTGTGGGCAGTTACTG
Source organism: Octodon degus (assembly GCF_000260255.1). Classification (NCBI taxonomy): domain Eukaryota; kingdom Metazoa; phylum Chordata; class Mammalia; order Rodentia; family Octodontidae; genus Octodon; species Octodon degus. Next base: position 8,821,637 of record NW_004524652.1, read on the forward strand.
CCCTCCCTGAGCTGTGAAGAGGGCAACCTCTGGCTTCACTTGGATGATCTAGGGCTGCCAGGAGAAGGGAGGGGTCATGCAGGGCTGCCTGGGGTCTCCAACTGCACACAGGGCAAGCTGCACAATCAGTCCCTTTATTGAGGTTCCGTGTAAAACTGCTTTTGAAAAAGTACTTTGCCAATTAGAGGAACCCCAAGTATGCCGAGATCTGTATGCCAAGATCTCGAGCAGATGGTCAGTATGCTTCCTTTCTGCTCAAATTCTGTGAATCCACAGCCTGGAAAGCTCCCCAATGGGGAGATGCTGTTATTGTCCACCTGGGCCTGGGGACCCTCTCCTTCCTGCTCCCGCTCCAATAGCCTCTGATGTTTGACTGGTTTGTATGTTTGTGGGCATGGTGTTGAGACAAGGCCATGCTGGAGTCAGGGCTGTAGACTTGGATGCCATGTATGGGTCTAGAGACCTGATGGAGCAGCAGAAATGCAGGTGAAGAGGTGAGTTCAGCCCTTGCTGTGGCTCCAGGAAGAGAATTTGGCCTCACTGAGCATCAGTTATTTTATTTTTTGTTTGTTTTGCAGAATCAGGGATTGAACTCAGGTCTTTGCGCTTACCAGGGAAGCGCTTATTCTACTGAGCATCTCCTTGGCCCCTGAGCATCAGTTTCTCACTATAGAAAATAGGTTGCCTGAGTGTGCATGGTGGAATTGTTTTCAGTGGCCAAAGGGCAGGCCAGGCCCCCACCTGAGGGCTTTCTGCACTGGCAGCACCAGGTTCCTGGGACAGGCCCTTGGCGGGCAGCAGCAAAACTGGGCAGCATTGGCGGGCAGGGCTGTGGAAATCCCCCGCCTACCTGATGTGGAAGGAAAGGAAATGGAGCATGGCAGCAGGGGAGGGGGCTTCCTCCCTGGGAGGCCCTGGTTCCTGTCTCCCTGAGCTGGCCCACCAGGACCCGGTATATGGTGGCCCACCTGGGGGATCTCAAGGGCTACCTAGCCTGGGGACAACTACTCCTTCCCAGGTGCCCCTGTTGCAGGCTGAGAGACAGCCAGCACTCAAGGTCCTGCAGCTTGGCTGCCTAGAGAGCCTGGAGAGCCAAGTCTCCTCTGAAAGCTGAGGTAATCTAGGAAATGCTCTGTTACATGCAGTGGCCACCTCAATTGATTTCCTAGTGTTTGTTTTTTTCAGATTCTAAAAAGCACAGGGCAGAAATTACATATTAAAACAAAAAATAAACAGCTACCTAACACTTCACTATGTAGAGAGACCCCAGCAGTTCTCTTCTGACTTTAGTCTTTTCTTCCTGTCTGCCTTTAACTGCCTTCCACCTACAAAATGCAACTCCTTTGGGGTCTGCTTGTCTTTCCTTTACTGTGGTGCCAAGGATGGGACCCACATGCATGCTAGGCAAGCACACCACCGATTTGCACCCCTAGCCCTTTTTAGGTAGAGCCGTGTTAAGTAGCCCAGCTTTTGACCCTCCCACCTCAGCCTCCAGAGAGGTGGGATCACAAGTGTGCTACATGCCGTTTGCTTCCATTCTTGCATCTCTCTGGAGACCCCCATGGCCCAGCTTATTGCTGGGAACACAGGTGGGAATTGTGGAAAGAAAACTCCAGTCCTTGTGGGCCTTCTGTCCCTCATACTATCCTGCAGCCTTGCTTTTTGATTCAAGATCATGAACTTTCTTCTGAATTCCTATTTCTCAAAAATGCATTTTTAGCTGGGTGTCATGGCGCACACCTGTGATCCCAGTACTCAGAAGGCTAAAGCAGGAGGATCATCTGTGAGCTGAAGGCCAGCCTGGTCTACATAGTGAGACCCTGATCAAAAAAAAACAAAAAACAAAAAAAAACAAAAGAAAGAATTATTCTTAACTGTACAGTGATACACTGATACAGTCCATGATATGTCCTTTTTATTATTTCAAGACAGGGCTTGCCTGTGTAGTCCAGGCTGGCTATGAGCTCACTGTGTAGTCTAGACTGACTTCTGGATTGTTGCTTTAGGGGGAAATTTCTAGCAGGGTGAGTGCTGGGCCAGGGTTCTAGGAGTGTTTGTAATGAGCGCCCAGCTCCAACCCCAAAGCCACATAGAGATCATTCACATGTTCTGAACTCACTTGCATACAGAGCAGTAAGGCCATCAGTGAGGTCTGTGTGAGAAACGTCGTCTCACAGAGTGCTTGCCCCATGCATCCTCCAGGAGGAGAGTCCCTCCTCACTCTGCTCCTCCAGGCCCTGGTGGCCACCCTGCTCCCGACTGTGGGTTTGTCTATTTTAGGTATTTCGTGGAATCACACAATCTGCATGCAGTCCCTTATGTCTGGCGTACTTCCCTTAGTTTGATGTTTTCTGAGGCTCATTCAATGCCATGTCCTGTGTCAGCTTTTTTTTTGTTCCTATTTTTGGCCGAGTGATATTCTAGTGCATGTATTCGCATTCTGTTTGTCAACTGGCAGGCACTGGGTGGTTCCCAGTTTTGCTATTGTGATGCTGCTTTGGATTCTATGTGTAAGTAGACATGTGTTTTCATTTATCTGGCATCTCTTCTGTGTCCAGGAGTGGGTAATTGTTTTGAGGGGCTGCCAAACTATTTTCCAAAACCACAGCAGTTTTGCAATTCCATAGAGTGCATAGAGTTTTGTCAGTTCCTCATCATGGCTTTGAGTGGCGCTTCCCTATGACCACTGATGGTGGCGCATCTGACATGTGCTTATTAGAGCCTTTCTCCTCACTTTATCTATGAGGCAGGGTCTTACTATGTAGTGTAGGCTGGCCTTGAAGGCAATCATGTGCTGGGATTACATGCATGTACCACCATGTCTGGCAGTCCCCCCTCTTTAGATGCAGGGACTTGAGACCCAGGGCCTTACATTCAACTGTCCCATTGCCTACACCCCAGCCACAACTGGCTCTCCTGCCTTTTCCAAGCAGTTTCAGAGAGCTCATGCCCGTCTATGTTCTCATCACCAGTGTTGCTACCACTGGATATTCTTAAAACTTCACTGCTGGGCGGTGGAGTACACCTGTAACCCCAACACTCAGGAGGCTCAGGCAGAAGGATTGCCAGGAGTTTAAGGCCAGCCTGGGCTACATAGTGAGTTCAAGGCTGGCCTGGACTGCTTAAGAAGACCTTGTACCTCTCCCCCCAATAAAAAGCTTTGCTAACTTTTGGTTAAAAAGTGGTTATGAACTGAGTGTTGTAGAACAAACATATAATCCCAGCTCCCTGGGAGGCTGAGGCAGGAGGGCTGTAAATTAGAGCATGTTGATGAGACTCTTTCAAAATAAAATAATGTAGCTCAGAGCAGAGGCCCTGCGTTCAGTCCCTCATGCGCCCCGACCACTAGAGTTTATCTTGTGTATTCTGAGGTGCTTGGCTGTGCTTGCTTCAGAAGCACATATACTGAATCTGATTGACCCTTTACATTTTTAATTTTTTTTAATTTTTTTTTTCGGAACCAGAGATTGAACTCAGGCCCTTGTACTTGCCAGGCAAGTGCTTATTATTCCACTGAGCTATCTCCCCGGCCCCCCTGACCCTTTTTCTTAAAAGAAAAAAATGAGATACGACACCCATACCATAGAGAGAATTCCTGTGCCTATTTACAAACCCTAGTCCTTTTTTTTTTTTTTTTTGGCAGAATCGGGGATTGAACTCAGACCCTTACGCTTGCCAAGCAAACACTTATTCTACCGAGCCATCTCCCCAGCCCCAAACCCTAGTCCTTGACAAGCACTAATCTACTTCCTGTCCCCACAGATCCCACTGTTGCTATTATGACTTATGAGGCAGTTTCTTCACTTGCTTTTCTGGCTTGCCTTTTCTTATTGATTTGGAAATGCTCTTTACTGTCACAGATTTAACTGTTCCCTGTCACAGGTTGCAAGCACTTTTCTAGTTTTCCATTTTGCTTTCAGTTTTATCTGAGTCCTTGGCCTACTGTAAGTTTCAGGTAGTAAAGACTAGGAGGCAATGATCTTTAGTACTTCATTTGTGTTTTTTCTTTTCTGCTTAGAACGACCCCCTCCCCCTGCCGGGGGGGGGGAGATGCTTTCTTTTGGGCCCGTGGCTCTTGCTCTCACCTTTTCTTCTGAATCATCATTCTTCGAAGGCAGCAGTGGCCACCGGCTGGGACTTCTGGTGGTGATGAGCCCCCTCCTCTGGGTGCACTCTCTACCAAGTGAGGCTGATGACGGAGGCTGTCTTGTTGCTAACCGCAGCTCTTTCCACCCTTGCTGGCACCCAGGCCGCATGTTCTGGGCTGGGGCTTCCCCAGCTGCTCTTGCTGTGGGAGTCAGGTGGGGCATCCCCCCCCCCCAATTAACACTACCCACAGGCCCATAGACCCTCCTGTGCAGGAGCTGGCACACGGTGTGGCCTCAGGGACTGAGCCCAGCCTGGTTCTGGTGGTCTGGGATGGCTGCATCTTGAAGCAGAGGGGCTGAGGGCTGGTCACTGGAAGCAAAAGGCAAAGCAGCACAGTACAGCACAGCAGCTGGGGCAGGATTGATAGTCTCCTACAGGATCTGCAGAGGGGGCTGGGATTGGTAACCAAACATGTGACTGTCCTTCAGGGGTGGCCTTACTAGGAGGGCACTGGTCCCTGTGAAATGCAAGAGTGTGGGATTCCCAGATGGCACTCCAAGCTTGGTTCAACCCCTCACAGGAAGGACTGTAGGCAGAAGCAAGTACCCCCATCATGTGGCTGTGGTGGTGCCTGTCCTCAGAAGTGACTGCAGGAGCGGGGAGATGGCTCAGGGGCATAAGTGCCTGCCTGGCAAGCGCAAGGTCCTGAGTTTGATCCCAGATACCACAAAGAAGAAAAAAAAGTGGCTGCAGCAGGAACAGAGCCTTGTGTACATCACTGTGATTCTTTTGAGAGGTTAGAGGTCCGTGTGGGATTGAAAGGGGCTTACTCAGGCTTTAACAAATCCCCACCTCTGCTTGTCACACATTGACCTGGGCCCAGGTTCCTCTCCTGGGCAGATGATTCCATGCAGTCTCCCACCTGGTCACTTGGCGTGAAGTGGGTACCTCTACCTGGAGGGAGGGAGGGGACCCATGAACAAGACTGTGTGTGTGTGACCTGACAGTCTGGCTCCAGCTGGGGTGGTCTCTGGGTCTGGTGCTCAGGTTATGTCAGAAAAGGGGAAGAGGAAGCCATCATCCGGCTTTTGTAGAAGCTTCCCCACTCCTCTCCCGCCCCATTGTGAGGAGAGTGCACATGGGGTAGCCCCTGGGAGTACAGTGTGGAGGCCATAGGCATGCAGTTCCAGAGGCAGGCCCTTTGGCAGAAATCCTCAGCACAGGTCTTCTTGGGGTCCCCACTTTATGGAGGAGCCTTGCTCAGGTCAGAGGAAAAGGTGGCTGGGGCAGAGCAAGGAAGAACCTGTGACCTTTATCTTGGCACCTGGCCAGAGCCTGCAGTGGTTTGTGGCATTCATTTGCCACCAAAGCTAGGGAAGAAGGGTGAAAAGCCCCCAGCCCCAGTCATGCTCTGCCCCCAGACTCAGGGCTTCCCTGCAGCTGTTCTGACTGGGGACAAGGCATGGTTCCTGCCTTGACCCAGAAAGGGACACCCTGTTGGAATGTAGAGGCAGCCTTGTCATCAGGAAATTATGGCCAGCCTGATAAGCTGAAGGGGAACAGGAATCGCTCTGTCCATGACTTGGGGTTGGGACAGGTAGCGAAGGAGAGGCTTCCTCTGTACAGATGTGTAGTTAGGGTTAGGCAGGGGGATGCACGGGGGGAGAAGGCATGGCTCGGGCAGATGTGACGGGACTGTGGCCAGGGACTCTGCCTGTTTCCAGCTCCTGCTTACAGCTGAGGTTAACAGCAGGGCTGCTGCTGTGTTTGGGTCCTGAATCCACCAATCAGCTCTCAGCTGCCCTTTACCTGGCTAGAGCACCTGGGAGCTGGCCCTGAGTGTGGTTTCCCTGAAATCTTTGCTGGGGTGAGCAGACCCAGTAGGGGCCCTGCCTTTGTGCCCACTGAGTACCCAGGATGCTGGGCTGAGAAGGCTGCTCAACCTTCATGGTAGGACTCACAGCCAGGCTCTGGGCTTACTCTAGGATTGCCATGTGCGCAAAACCAAGTCCCTACAGAGCTCTGGAGTCCAGAAATGAGCAAGTGGGCACTGACCACTTCCCAGGCTATTAGATAGCAGTGGTGACTGTACAATCAGCGGGGCTTCCCTGAAGTGACTCTTGAGCTGTGCCCCAAATGTGAGCAGCATCCAGCATTGTAAAGCTGTCCTCTCGGTAGAGGGATGGTGGTGCAAGAGGCTGAGTTCATGCTCCGTGCACCATATGCTGGGCCAGAGTGTGGGCAAGAGGCCAGAACCTCCTGGGATCTTGGGGCCATGGGCTGGCAGGTCGCTATCTGGAGTGTGACAGGACCCAGCTTCTTTTCGATGCTGCCAACCTGTTGGGGCTCAGGATGTCATCCTGTTTGAGCCTGGTGCCTCACCCCAAAGCAGGTTTTCTTCTGCATCCCCCTTTGGCTCCAGGCTACCTGGTCTCCCAGCCTGTGCTCCAGCATCCCATTCTGCCTCTGGGGGAATGCATCTCCTTCACGCCCTAGTACCCCAGGTCCCAGGCTTTATCCAGAACTCTACTTGCCCGGATACCAGTAGGACCTCCCCTACCCAGAGCCCACTTCCAGAGGCCCCATGCCAGGCTGTAGTGTTTCTGTGCTGTGATCAGAACCTCAGGAAGTCACCTGAGCCTGTTTCCCCACTTTTTTTTTTTGTATTTTAGGACAGGGTCTACAGGCTGTCACTGTGTAGGTCAGACTCGTAGTGAGCCTCCTGTTTACAGCCTCCCAAGTGCTGGGATAAGAGGCATGAGCCACCGCCACCACACTCAGTCTCAATCACCATCTCAGGGCACCTCGGGGGTGGGGCCAGCACGGCAGGCCTGGGGATCGAACTCCTGGCCCCTGCATCTGCCTAAGCAGGCACTTTAATCTGCTGAGCTATTTGGCAGGTCCTAGTTTCCCCATTTGTGAAGTAGAATCAAGCACCTAGCTGTGGCTTACTGGAGGGTCACATGAGGCCTTCCATGCAGTACTCTGTACCTGGACATGGCCTGAGTGGTCCCCCTGGCAAATCCACTTGCTTAAGCATTACTTCCCTCCACGTTGTGAGGCCTGCTTCTGTAGCTTCCTCTTAGAAAATTTATGAAATGCCAATGGGTGAATCCCTTCCTCTGGAAGCCACTGCTGTGCAGCCTGGCTCTAGCACTCACATGGTAGGAACAAGCACCAGAGGAAGTGGGCTGGGGCCAAGGCATCATTTCTTGCTATATCCAACTCTCTTAGGCTCATTCTAGGTGTTCTCCAATTCAGAGACAGACAAAAGACACCAGACCTGAGAGTCTTCACCTCAGCCCCCCCCCCAGTGCTTTGTGGTGGGAATAAAGTGTGTGAAAGGACAGTCAGGGGAACATGTGGCTTCAACAGGTTTTTTTTTTTTCAAATTAATTTTTATTTATGTGTGTGTGTGTGTGTGGCCAGCTCAGCCCACCAGGGGGCGGGGCTGGCTGGCATGTGGTGCTGGGGATCAAACCGCGGTCCCTGTGCTTTGCCAAGCTTGTTTCAAGTAGGTGCTTTAGACCACTGAGCCATCTCACCAGCCCTCAACAGGTTTTTCTACTCGGGACTTCTCCAAGCCCTTGTGAGGCTGCAGAGCACAAACAGCTGTCATCGCTGGGATAATCCCACTTTGCCTTGGCTGCTAGGAAGCTCAGATTTGTGATGAATGGGACTTTGGCTTGTTTTAGCAGTTGTCTCCTTCCTAGTTTTTTCTGTATTTGGTACAGAGTCTCACTCTGCAGCTCAGAGGCAGGGCAGGCAGAGCATGTGATACTGGGGATCAGCCCAGTCCTTGCACTTTGTCAGGCAGCGCTTAGGCCGCTGAGCTATCTCTGTGGCACTCCTAGTTTTTTCTGGGCATCTCTGTAACAATCTTTTTTGGAACAAGGCTTATCTTTTAAAGTTGGTCTTTTTTTTTTTTTTAATTTTTTTTTTTTTTATTTATTTGAGAGAGAGAGAGAGAGAGAGAGAGAGAGAGAGAGAGAGAGAGAGAGAGAGAGAGAGAGAGAGAGAGAGGTGTGTGTGTGTGGCCAACTCAGCCCACCAGGGGGCGGGGCTGGCTGGCATGTGGTGCTGGGGGATTGAACCGCGGTCCCTGATGCCTTGCCAAGCTTGTTCTAAGTAGGTGCTTTAGACCACTGAGCCATCTCTCCAGCCCAAAGTTGGTCTTTTTGTTGTTGCCTTTTTTTTTTTTTTTTGAGACAGTTTTGCTGTGTAGCTGTCTGGCCTTGAACCATATAGCCCAGGCTGATCTGGAACTCATGGTGATGGTCATCTTCCTGTGTCAAGCCTCCCAAGTGCTGGGATCACAGGTGTCCACCACCACACCCAGCTAGGGCAGCTTTCTTTGATACCAATAAGTATTTCCTGTCATCTTTCCTGTCAAGGACTAACAGTGTTCATCTGTCCATCTGTGTCACCCATTCCAGGCTCTGATTTGGGGTGGATGACCAGGTATGCACAGCAGGGGTGGGGTCTGTCTCAGCCTTTCCTCTATCTGTGTGACCCACTTGCTGGCCCATGTTATTCAAAGAAAACCATGTTCAAGGACACAGGGCAGTTCTCTGGAGAGGTAGGCCCTAAGTGGCATGATGCTTCCCTGAAGGTGTGGGCTGCCAGGGGGCAGGGAGTGGTCTCTTCCTGAGGCTTCACTGGCCCCTGGCCATTAGTCTGGCCTATGGTGGCTGGACAGAGGCACCGTGGTGGGCTGAGGCCATCGTGTGCAGACTGCTGACATACCCCTGTGCTAGGTCCCTGGCTGCTTGGGTGGGGTTAGATACTGTTGCCCTGACCTTTTCCCACTTCCCAAGGAGCAGGGACAGTCAGCAAGCCTGCTTCTTGGTTGAGTCGTGTGCCACATCTGTCTAGCCACCACCCACTGTCTGGCCAGGGGGCCTGAGCCTGGGAGCCTCCATGCTAGGGGGGCCCAGGGCACCAAGGTGGGTCCTCAGAGCCCTGGCCCTTGACAGGCAAGAAGCAAACAAGGGGCTGGTGAGATGGCTCAGTGGTCTAAAGCACCTACTTAGAACAAGCTTAACAAAGCACAGCGACTGCGGTTCGATCCCCCAGCACCACATGCCAGCCCGCCCCGCCCCCTGGTGGGCTGAGCTGGCCACACACACACATAAATAAATAAATGTTTAAAAAAAAAAAAAAAAAAGAAGCAAACAAGTCATAAGATAGTTTCCAGGTGATGCCAAAGGGGCCACAGGCCTGGGAAGAAATGAGGGGCTTTTGTCATTCATGTCCTCTAGGCAAGACCGGAGGACCTGAGGCAGGGCAGGGGTCATCAGCACTTCTGACCCAGCTGTACAAACCCATTTCTGTCAAATGTCTCTAAAGAGATGCGAGACAATGAGCCTAGAGCCAGACTCTGCAGTCTTTAGAGGCACATGGGGCTTTCTGCCCGGTCTGCCTGCCTACTGCACAGGACCCCAACCCTGAGTAGCCAAGATGAGTGCCAGGTCACACTGAAATCCACTTTAGTATGGAATTGTGTCCTTTTCGTTTTATCAGGGTGCAAAGCTGGGTGCTATAGCTGTCCATGGCCAGGGCAGGATGGACACCCTGGCCTGGGACTTGGGTAACATGCTAGAGTCAGGCCTTTCCCAGGCACTGGCTCACACCATCACCATAGCAACCCCAAAGCAAACTGCCTCGAAGCTGACAAAACTGAGGCATGGAGAAGACTGAGCCTTTTGCTTGGGGTTGCACAGGAAATGGCAGGGTCTGGGCTGGATCCTAAACCTTAGAGGGTAAGAACTCTACAGAATCCCAGTGAAGGTCACCCACAGAAATGCAAGTCCTCCCATTGGGTCAGTGTCTAAACTGGCTTGCAGCTTTTATTTGGGGCTGCTTACCATTAAGAAAAAATACAGCAAGAAATGGGTTTTCATGAGCATGGTTGTAACTGAACCCTGCTGCTGCCTGGATACTGGAAGCCAAGCAAGCATGCTCTCCAGAAGAGGCTCACAGGACATGGCAGCTGACATGGTATTGTCACACCAGTCTCATCACCAACACCACAGAAACTTGAAGTTGGGGCCTGAGCCAGTGGAATGGAGGGGAAGCCAAGGCCCTCAGATTACCCTGTCATTGACCCCGCAACCTCCATCACCTCCGTTCCCTTAGAGTTCACTAAACAGGCCACCCTGGCCCTACCAGCCTGGGTTTGGGTCATGGTTTGTGCACACAGAACTGTTTGGGGGAGAGCCATTGTGGGCGAGGAGGGGCGCCTCCTTCTGCCACCTGCCTAGAGCTGGCACAGAAGCCCAGCAGAGTGAAACCAGTGGCCTCACCATCAGTTTTAGTGCTCACACAGGCACAGACACTGGCTGGAACCGAAAGGGGGGACCAGGCCTCCCTCCACTCGGCCTGCTTCCTCCAGTGAGTCCAATGATGAGGCCAGCAGGCCACAGGAGCCTGTTGCTGTAGCTATCCCAAGGGGCAGAAAGATAAGAAATCGGGGTTCTGTGCATTAGGGAGCCCCACCTGCTACTGACCGCTTAGGGCTGGGACTGCTAGTCATGTGACTCCTTCCTCTTTGGTAGCAGGAGATATCCATGGCATGCTAAACCCTCAGCTGATGGTTATCCTCCTCTGACCCGCTGGGTCCAACAGGGTACCACACTGCCCTCAAGTACTGTGCCTGACCTTGGAACTGTGCTCCTTGGTACCGTAAGCCTGGCTCTGCTTGCTACTCTCTGGAAACCCAAGCAGCTGTTTCCCACCTCCCAGGCTTCTTCTCCCTTGCAGCCACCTGGTATCACATGGCCCTGAAGTAATTTTAGTGGCAGGGCCATTGGGAGGAGGGGATGTGAGGGGGTGGGGCATGTCTGATACTCCCCAGTCAGAAGGCTGCTCCTCAGCTCTAGGGTACCCCCAAGTCTTCTGCTTCAGCCAGGCCCAATGTGTTAGGATGAGGAAGGTGGCCTCCCACCCTGTGTGGACAGCATATGGTGGGAGTGTGGGGCTGTGGCCAATTTGGCATAGCCATGCTATGCTTTGCCTCTTTGGGTTTGGTGTGACAGGGCAGGTTACGGGTCAGGGACTTCTATGTGCCTCCAGCAGCAGGCAAGCCACCTCCACCAAAGCTGGGATGTAGCTGTTAGCCAGCACAAGTTCCTCAGGCCTCAGTGGTGGCCAGGACATGAGGGGACTGTGGGCCAGGCCTCTGTCCAGGCCCTGCCCACTCAGCAGCCCCTGCACACTATGGTGAGTACTGCAAGACGACAGAGGAGAAGCCTGGAACACCCCATCTCCATTTTCTAGAGTTCAAAGCCCAAGCTGCAGGCACCCTGCTTCAGCATCCAGGAGGTCCGGCGGTGCACACGCCTGGAGATGCCCGACAATCTCTATACTTTTGTGCTGAAGGTGAGTGACCACAGGACTTTCAGGCCTGAGAGTAGGGGCCACACACTCCTCAGACTCACACTGTCCCCTTCCTGCCTGCCAGGTAAAGGACCGGACAGACATCATCTTTGAGGTGGGAGGCGAGCAGCAGCTGAACTCATGGATGGCTGAGCTCTGGGAGTGCACTGGCCAAGGGTGAGGCCCTCCCCACACTGCCCCATTTGCCTACTGTGCCTCCCCTAGCCCCACCCTAAAGCCCTCAGACCCAGCTTTCTCCCTCCAGGCCGGAGAACACAGAGCCAGAGATGCGCCGTTCCTCTGCCCCTGAGCCCAGCACTTCCAGCTCGCCACAGGGTAGCACAGATTCCCTGAACCAAGGTGAGCAAGGGGGCCAGGCCCTGGGACTCTGGGTACCCTGGCACTGTGGCACCTGCATGGGGTTACCACCAGCCTATCTTCTCTACCAGGTGCTTCTCCTGGGGGGTTGCCAGACCCCACTTGTCAGAAAACAGACCACTTCCTGTCCTGCTACCCCTGGTTCCACGGCCCCATCTCCAGGGTGAAGGCAGCCCAGTTGGTACAGCTACAGGGCCCTGATGCGCATGGGGTGTTCCTGGTGCGGCAGAGCGAATCCCGGCGCGGGGAGTATGTGCTCACTTTCAACTTTCAGGGCAGAGCCAAGGTACAGGCAGGGGAGTTGGGCTGTGCTGTCACCCCTGGAGCTCACCTTGGGACAGCGTACCACTTTCACCTCCCTCCCGCAGCACCTGCGCCTATTGCTGACGGAGCGGGGCCAGTGCCGAGTGCAGCACCTGCGCTTCCCCTCAGTCGTGGACATGCTGCGCCACTTCCAGCGCTCACCCATCCCGCTTGAGTGTGGGGCTGCCTGCGACGTCCGGCTGTCCAGCTATGTAGTTGTCGTCTCCCAGCCACCAGGTGCAACAGAGAGACCTTTTGCTAACAGGGGTGGCTGGCGCAGGGAGCTAGGTGGAGGGTAAAAGCTGCTGTGGCCCAAGCCACACAGACATGTGGTTTTGGGTCCTGCCAGCACCTGTGCAGACATTGATGGAAGGTCTCTTGGTCACTTGTCCTAGGTTCCTGCAACACTGTCCTCTTCCCTCCCTCCCTCCCACACTGGGACTCAGAGCTGGGCCTCCCCCACCTCAGCTCTTCTGGCTGTCCTCAAGGGCTTGGTCCTGAGGGTCTTCCGGGCCGCTCGTCACCCCCCGAGCAGATCTTCCACCTGGTGCCTTCCCCGGAGGAACTGGCCAGCAGCCTGCGGCACCTGGAGTTTGAGCCTGGGAGTCGAGCCCGAGACTCTGACTATGAAATGGACTCGTCCTCCCGGAGTCACCTGCGGGCCATCGACAACCAGTACACACCTCTCTGACGGCGGTGGGGCCCAGCCCCCAGGAGTACAGGCGAAGATGTGAACTTGTGAATGTAGTGATCTTTCCTTCCTTCCAGAGAGAGATTCAAGGGCCACCCAGCTACTACTCCTTGCAGTTGGATGTGAGCCTATTAGGCCTGTTAAAGGGCCTCCTGTAAGTCTTGCCCATACTCGGCTTTTCCTTGTTGTTTACAGAAGTGGTTCCTATCTGCAGATGCCACCAGATCTTGCCCTGGGTCCCTAATCCCAGTCCCCATCACTCTGAGAAGAAGTGGGGGGTGAGGGCAGGAGCTGGAGGAAAAACCCTCTCACTGACACTGGCACAGCTGATGACAAACATTCTACTGGGGGGAGAGAGGGGTGTCATCAGGGAGCCCAGAACACTAACAAGCCCTGGAGCCTTGTGGGGTTTCCTGTCGGAGCATCAGTCCCAAGGCAGGTCCATGCCACAGGTGGGCACTCCTAATACTGCTTCTCTCAGCTTTAGGACAAAAGCTCTATCACGGGCAAGCTGAAGGTAAAAAATGATTTTAAACATTTTACCTCAGATTAATTTTTTAAAGGATTCAGGTTTCAAGACTAAATCATTGCTTCCTTCATTGCACTGTTTCAACTTGTACCTGACTTGTGCCTGCTCTATAGCCAGGAACTGCTATGCAGACCCTGCCTGACTTACTCATGGTCCGAGCCACTGTGCCTGGCGGCCTTGTCCATCCGTGGGACCGTCACCTGCTGCTCAGCAGCCACTGTCCGCCCTGAATACAGGGAAATGAAGCGTGTCACACTCAGAGCAATTCAGGCAATCACTGAAACAAGAGGGGGGCAAGGAAACAGTTCTACCTTGGTGCCTTAAGAATAAACGACCCTGGTGTACAGCAGCAGCCTCATGAAGACTGGGTGTCACTGGGGAGTGGCAAGCGGAAAGGAAGGAGGCTGCTAGGCCCTTTCTAGGCAGCCCCCACTAACAGGCCAGCTCAGAGGCCCCCATGCATCTGTGGCTTATTAAATGACCCCACACATGGGCTTCTGATTCCTTTTTAATCCAAAATGGAAGCTAGGAATCTGATACTGGCCAAGGAGAAACTAAGAACTGACAATCTGTCCTGTATTTCTTAGCACATGTGTCTCCACACACAGGACCCTGTCCAGCCAGGGCCTAAAGCCAAACCTCCATCTATACTTGCCTTTCAAATGACATGATTCATAGAGGGGCCTTCCTGTGGAGGCGCAGGCACAGAGCAGGCAGTGACGTAGCAGCCAGCTGCTCCCGAGTGCCCAGAGAACCATTCAGTGTGGCCAACCAGTGTCAGGCAGTGGCTTCTAGGATCACTCAGAAGTGAGCATGAACCCAGCCTCAGAGCAACACTGCCTGCCTTCTCAAGGACAGGCTCGGTCTCTCCAGCTACTCTCTGTACACCAAGAGGGCAGGCCATTGCTTCTACAACTTGCTCATCTTTAGAGGGCTTTAGGGTGGGCATAGTGGCACACCCCTGAAATCCCACTGCTCAGGAGGCTGAGGCAGGAGGATTGCCAAGCGCTCAAGTCCAACCTGGGATATGTAATAAGTAAAAGGCCTGCACTACATATTGAGACCCTGTCTCAAAACACCAAGGGTGAAAAATGGCTTTAGAGCCACCTCTGTGCCACTCTGAAGATACTCCAGTGTTCTCATGGCCCACACCCAGCACTATCCGGGTTTGTTCAGATCTGAGGATGCCTGACTCTATCCTCTACAAGCAGGCTTCTCTAGAACATGTGTGGTTGGGTGTACCCTAAAGGCAAGAGCAACGTGAGTTCAAGGCCAGCCTGGGCTACCTCCTGAGGTCCTATCTCAAATAAAAACCACCAAAGGTGAACCAAGTAAGCAGTGTTTGAGATTTTTTTTGAAAGACGAGGGTCTTCAGAGAAGGCAAGTCTAATGAGTGAGTTGGCTAGGTTTTCTTCTGTCCGCACAGGAAATAGTGAAGTAAGTTCCCTTGCTCCAGCTCCAGCCAGTTCATCCCCTTCCAGCTTGGGCAGTGCCAGAAGTGCGCCAGGCTCTGTACACACAGCAGCTCCAACCCAGTTCAACCCAGACAGTGAACTGAGTCCCCCATCCCACACTGCTTCCTCTCTGAATGTGTCCAGTTTACCAGGACAGCTCAGATACATTAACAAAGACCCCTTATGGCCCTGGGACCAAGTGACACTATGCCAATGCCTTTTCTGCTGGAGCAGATCCAGCTGCCTGACGGGGCTGGGTGCTCTCACTGGTGTACCTGGCCTGCCTTGGGCCAGCACATCCCATGCCCCTCCCACCAGGCACGATGTGATCACTGCTGGCAGATGAGGCCAAACCAGCAAGTTCCACCTAGAGCAGGGCGAGTGCCATCCTGGACAGCGGAGGAGTGTCAGGGTCCCTCCTACTTACAAATCACAGCTCCCAGCACCATCCCTTCCTTCTCATCTGACATTAACTTTTACAAACTAACAGTCACCAGCACCAAAGAATAAGTCAACTAACCTGCCTTGAATTTTAGACCAGCAATCCATATGGTTTTATCTGGTATAAATCTTCTGCCTCGATCACTTCTGGACCATGTAGGAAAAAGGAATAGCAATCATTAAAATCCTGGACCAGAGAACACTATTTTTACATAAGTTTCTTAATCTATCAAGGAAGGCCTTCAACTTTTCCCTGAGGGTTGCCTGAGATTGCTTCCTGCTCTTTATTCAGGGCTGTCTCTTACCACAGATGGCATGTCCGAGCTAACATCTTGACAGTAGATCACCCGCTGCCTCTTACCAAGGACACCCTTGATGTCTAGTAGCTCAAGTAACAGTACAGTGTACTAACACAATCAGCAGATTCAGCTGGTATCATTTTAGGCAGAGGGTATTTGGCAAATTTGTATGTATTGTTTATGTACTGTATAAGTAACTTATTATTGAATAATGCAAAATTTGCTATAATGTACAAATTGCTATATATGTGAATTAAAATAAGTTTCCAGAATCTTGATTTGTTGCTACCATGTCTGAAGGCTCTATTATATTAAACCTATATTCTTAAAATCCATACCCTGCTTAACTACATGCTTTTCCTCTGTCTTCCAAAGGAAAGTGGGGATATTGAATACTTGGGAGTTTGTCCGTGTTAGTAAACTGTTGTATATGTCTGTATCTTTTGGCCTTACTGTCCTCTGGATCTATCTCTGTGTCTGTCTGTCTCTTGTCAGGCTGGCCTGGAACTCCGTTCCTCTTGCCTCAGCCTTCCCAGTGCTTGGATTATAGGCCTCCAGATTTTCTAATTGTAGTTTTAAAAAATAAAGTATCTCCTGCCCCCTGCTGGTAAAATAGCTGAATTGGGACAACTGCTGACCAAGGAGTGGTTGTGTCTGGGAAGAGAGGAAATGGGAGTTGACAGAAGGCATGCATGCTGCTTGGGGCTGTGGCATTGGCCAGCCTTCCTCCTCCCAATTCCCTGCACTAATCCAGAAAGGAGAGCTCAGACTTGGCTCTTACCTTATACTGGAACTAAAGGTGAAAAAGAAAGACTGTTTGACAACTACCTTTAGGATACAGAAGCAGCCTATGTATAGCCCGCCTTCCCTGACAGTCTCCTACAGCACAAGTAGCTTACACAAACACACATTAACTTATCAGTTTTTAAAACTTTTTTTATTTTTAAATTTTTTTAAATTTTTTATTTTATATTATCTACAAAGTAAAAGTTTTCCCTTAACTTAAAAGTTGAACCACTGTAGACAGTGATCACCTCATCAAACTTGATTTATAAATAATAACCCGTCAGTTTGACGGTAAGAATTTACTGAACGTTTGTCAAGTTTAGTAAAAGGGTGTTCTAAATCTTGATTTTTTTTTTTTTTTTTTAGCGATAATAGCAGCAAGAATCACTCTTGTTACTTCTTTTGCTAGCTGATGTGTTCATGACTTTCAAGGGCCATTAAAAAATAAATAACTTCCAGTTTCAGCAAGCAGAGCTGGGATACCTGCGGGACTTGGAAACAGCACATGGAATTATGGAAGAGCCCACAAATCCCTAAATGCCTCTACTCGGTTCAAATGCCTTCCACTGCAAGTGAACTGTTAGCATTCCTACTGAATGTTACAAGAAATCAACGTATATTTTTTAAAAAACAAAATAAATGTAATTCTAGTTTTCTGTGCTTCCAGTTGGTAGAAGCAGTAGAAGGGAGGAGGGAATTTGGCCTTTCGGTTCCTCCAGGGCAGCCTTACAACTGCTGTTGGTGGTGGGCTTGTACTGTAAAAAAGAAAAGTGCACATTTAAACAGAACACTGGCAACACTGCGCATCAGCCTAGTGTCTCCACAGTGCAGACTGTGAACTATCCTCGTGCTAGCTGAGCAAGACTTGAAATTGAATTCACTTCCCCCCACCCGTCTGCACCAAGGTGGGGAAGGACAGGGAGGTGAGTGGGTAGAACAAACCAGTCAGACGTGAAACCTCTTCAGATAAAACTCCCACAAGACTTGATGGGGGGAGGAGAAAAGGCTCTAACATACCCCCTCCCCACATAGTAGCCAAGCACAGCATTGCTTTCAGAGTAACAGGTGAGACTGAAGTACCGCCATGGCAGCCATCCAGTACTGGAGCACCAGCAAGGGCGGCCCCCTTCGGGGCGTAGGCCGGGACTGACACTACACTCAAACCAGTCCACACACAGCACTTGCTCATCAGTATCTTCTCCAAGCTACAATCAAACTGCCATGGTCATAACCCCCCGCGTGTCAGCTTGTGGGAACTCAGGAAGGAACACACTGCCCTGCGCAGCCTGTTGTAACAAGGAAGGCCAACTGAGTCCTAGGCATGCACCAGCGACCCGAATGCGGTGGCTGCCGCTGTTCATCAAGCCACATCCTGCATACCATCAGAACACACACAGACCGGTTCACGGAAGCCTCAGGCCCTGACACTGACTGATCATCGAAGTCCCTTTCGGGCAGTGTTGGACGGGTCTTGCTATTCTTGAGCACGGGGCTTGCAGCGTTGGCCCTGCCTGCCATTCAACCTGTGCGAGCAGAATGCTTGGGGTGCCCCGGCGGCCCCTGCACACACACGCCTCACCTGAAGGGTGCGTCATATAGGGGAAATGCGCTGTTGTCGAGACTGGAATGGGCTGTAGTGCACTTTGAGCGAGAGCGGCCTGGGGACCGCCGGGTGGCTGTGTCGTCATTAGCATCATTGGCGCATGGGCAGTTGGATGAGAAGGAACCATTCCTGACTGTACATGAGCCTGAAACAGAGAGCTCTTTTACGCATACAGGCAACATCTCCAGCTTAAACAACAAGTCAACTGTGTTCCTTTCCTTGCACTAGACTGGAACTCAGGAGTGGGCAAGGCTCAGCCTCAGGGCCGTTTCTTTCCTCTGGGACGCCCCCTGGTTCACACCTTCTGGCAGCTGCTGCAGGGCTGGGGAGCCTGGGTGAACATCAGGGCTCCAACATTCTAATCGCCACCGCTGCTCATCACTAAGTTCTGCCTCCAGCACAAGGTCTCAGAAAGGGCAATCCTGATCCCGAGCAGCATTTTCAGCTAGGAAAAGACACCATGGTGCTTCAGAAAGGGGCTTCCACGTTGGGCCTGAAGATGTTTGACAGAGACATTCCTTTCCAAAAGAAAAGGAGACTATTGCAGGATAAGGAGGGACTGTTGGATGCCACCGACCTGGGTCACTTTTCCTTGCTTCCACCTCCCCTTGCTGAGGCCTGCTCACCAGGCAATAAGGTGAAGAAACTCTTGGGTTCCCTGCACTCTCGGAAAGGTTCACTGATGGAGTGGGGCAAGAGCCTGCAGCTGACAGCTCCCATGTGATGAAGAGCAGTCTGGAATTATCTGGACCACCCAGTGCCCAGATACCAAGTGACAGCAAGTTCAAGAAAGAAAGATTTCAGCCCAGACAGCAAGAGCCCGGCTCTGTAAGGGGTTGGCAGGGCTAGGAAGAGCCCTTGTTTCCTGCCTCCCATACTGTGTGCTGTTTGTTCTAAGAAAGTGAACTTTGAATGAAACGCCATTTTTACTCTCTCATAATCAAGTGGAATATTTGGACTTTCTCACATAATAAGCCTTTTTTGCTCTTTCTGCACAAAGACACAAAAGTGAGGTTTTAGGAACCTCAACTTATATTTAAGTTCACAAACCTACTTTGCCACCAACTCTGTTAGACACCTGCAGAAATGCAACTCTCATGAAGCTGATTCCATCAAAACACGCTGACCACACCGGCCCCCTCCCGACTACAGAGCCAATCGACTCTAGCGCACTACACTGTAGCACCTGACTTCCACAGGGTATGGGTTCCAAACACGCCAGCAACTGTGGACCTCCAGTAACATGGAAGCCCAAGAGATCTCCAACCACATCGCATCTCTGGCCCACACCTTGCCAGAGCCTCGTGGGTACACTACTGGACAGAAAATGGAGGTGAGTGAGGTGGGTCTTGTTTAGACCCACCGAAGAGCTCTGGTATCGAAGTAGCACAGACAACTAATGCAGCCAGTTCATCTGAACTGGGCTCCATGGATGGCCTCAGGACAGCACTAGAGCCCAACTCTAGTGCCATTCTTCTCCCCAGGAGAAGCCAACATGTCCCTGGCCTATATAGGACCTCTGTCAGCAGCTGATGCAGACGGTGCCACACCTTCTCACCTTCCCAGGCTCACCCTGAAGGATCTCCAGAAATCTCCAGGCCTGCACTATAACAATAAGGCACCTGGGTGCATCCAACTTATTACCCAGCCCTCTCCAGAAGCATAACACATGGCCAAAGCAGATGGGGGACAATCAGGGAAAACAGCTGGACAGACTGCCCTGAACTCATGGGACTGACACCCAGGCTGCCAGGCCTAGTCCAGTCACCTTGGGAAGCTGTGACTTTCAGCCTCTATGCCTGCTAATTTCTGTGGACGTGTGAAGGGGGTATATATATATATGGTGACATATATATGTATATATAGGAGGGAAGCTATAGACAGAGCAAAGCAGACACAGAAAGGAAAGGACTGGGGTGCATTCCAGAGTCAAAGATGTTTAAAGGTCTCAGCTGGAAAACGTTAAAGGACTGATAAGCAACTTCACTGATTCCATTACAAAACCACACCAACATTTACTGAGGGCCAGATCACAGGCGTACTGAGCAGGGAGAGGGAGACAGGCAATGGCACCACACACAGGGGTCCTGGCCTGGAGAGCGGCTGCCTCTTTGCTGCATATGACAACCACCACGTCCTACTCACTCTTCCGAGAAGTGGCTATGCTGATTACCTGAGGTACATGGGCCATGTGGGGTGGATTGGTGTATGCTGGCTGAACATGAGAAGGATGAATTGTGAAGACCGTCTGCTGTGCTGCTGGAAAACTATTCTGTGGCGACTGCGTGTTGGAGGCAGGCGTCATGGAAGGTGGGGTTGGTGCAAGCCCGGCGTGGTAAATGGCTGACTGCTGCTGCGGACTGGCCAGATGGAGCGCCGGGGCGGCCTGGTGCTGATGGTGCTGCAAAGCATCGGGGAGATTGGAGAAAGACTTCTTTTACAAACTCCCATCCAAACAGGTAAAACAAGACTACAGACCCAGGGAGATGAACGATGTCAAAAAACAAAACATTCCTAACTGCTTCCTGAACCAACACTGACTACAGACTTTAATAAAAAAAAAATAAAACACCTCACTACATAGACTTTAGGAAGGTTGGGTTAAAATTTTTTGTTTGTTTTATTTTTCTGAGGTAAGGTCACTATAGTTCAAGCTGGTCTCAAACTCATGGTGATCCCCTGCCTCAGCCTCCTATGTACTGGGATTACAGTTATGTGCCACCATGCCCAGCTTGCTTCATGTTAATTTCTTTGGGGAGGTAAGGCATGGTGGTGCATGCCTATGATCCCAGAACTCAGGGAAGTTGAGGCAGAAAGAGAATTGTAACTTATAGCTACTTTGGCCAATTTAGGGCCACAGCAAGACTATCTCTAAATAAAAATGGCAGGGGATGAACCTCAGTGTGGAGGCTCTGGGCTTCGTTGCTAGTATCCCGCTATCCCCAGCTTTCAATGTCAGTAGGTGCCCAGAGATTATCCAAGCCCTCACTCTCAATTATGGGCCTTATTTTTAAATTTTATTTGAGCAGTACTGAGGATTAAACTCATAGCAACTCTACCACTGACCTACATCCTTAGCTAGCCCTGTATATTGAGATAGGATCTTGCTAAGTTGCTTAGGCTGGTCTCAAGAGCTTTCTACTTCAGACTCCCAAGTAGCTGGGATTACAGGTGTAGAGCACCACACCCAGCCTTAATGTCATTTTTGTTTTTATTTTTTTAATGTCGTTTTAAAAACCTCTCTTCCTACCTTAGTGCAGCACAGCTGTTTGCCAGCTGCATTAGGGGACCATACTATGTGTTGTGATTATACAGTGCCTGGCACTGAGAGAAGCACTCAGTCACTACAATAAGGAAGCAATGCCGTGCACGCCTCAACTCCTCCTTACCTGAACAGGACTGGGCGCCGGATGACTTCCACCATGCTGGCTCTGCTGCTGTCCCGTGGGGGTAGCTGAAGGCTGAGGATGTGGAGGATGTGGGTGCAGGGTGGCATTAGGGTGTGCGTACTGCTGAGCGAGGGAGCCCGTGGAAACTGAAGTAAAAGGAAAAGCAGCGTGTACAACTGACATGTTGAGGACCAGCATCACTCCTCTGCCCCTCAGCAACTGGACTTTCCTGAAGACTGCCATCTCGGACACATGTCCCTACCAATCTCTACATGGTCTTAAGTGTGAAGTACAGACAAACAATCAGACTAGCGTTTGATTTGCATAATGTTTGAGTTTGCTCTCAGTCACAAGGTTTTCTGCAAAGTTCGGTCAGAATCAGCTCAAACAACTGCACTTCTGTGCACAAAGTTACTCCTCCTTCTCCAAGCCTGCCGTCCCTCCTCCCTCCCACAAGCCATCACCTGCTACCTCACCATGCTACCGTCCTGGAGTGGTGTAGTGTTGCGTGGGCACACTTTGGAACAGGCTCCAAGAGGAGCTGTGTCAATAACGTGGCAAGATTAGGAACCTACCCAGGGCCAAATGACCACATCTCTGAGACTCATAGATGGGATCTACCATGTAGTTTGTTCCCTAGGGACCTACTAAGAATTTCTCACCTTTGTTTTAAAAATTCTAGAAGCTGAAATTAACTGTGTTATATAGAAAAAATGAATTCTCCTCAAAACACTCCAACCTCTTTTTTACAGGAATTTTACTAGGAAGAGGCACTTCAAAAGAAATAGAACAGACCCCTTTAAGATAAAATGTGATTAAAAATAACCCAGAGCCAATTCTTTAGACTCTCAGCCCGGGCCATGTAAAACAGGACAGGTACAGAGTCATCTGTCCATGTCTTCCCAAAAAACAATTAGAGAATACATGCAGCACATCCACCCTCAAGGTGGCAGTGAGCAGACAGCACAGTGCCGTAAGCCACAGCACCAGTAGGGACTGACTCCCAGCTCACTTCCAGGAAATGAATCCTGCCATCCCTTTAGAAGCTAATGCCACACATAGAAATGATGCTCAGAACAGTTCTTCACATAATGTGTTAGCAGACAGGTGAGAAGCAAGCACGCACAGGGACAGGCATCGACCGCTGCCAGCACGGATGACTGCCACATCCCACAGCAACGAGGCAGGGTTAAGTGCGTGAAGTTGTTCTGGAATAGGACTGACGCTGCGCAGCTGGAAGCCACTGTGGCTCTGACCTATCATTTTGTCTCCAGGCACAAACGCGTCTTAGGAAAGGCAAGGGCAAGGCCAGCTGCCAGTGCCAGGATCACCTGTGCATCCACTGCCAGTGCCACAGTTGGCATTTCTAGAATGTGTAGTTTAGCACAAATGAAGTTCTCTTTGCACACTGGAAAAGTATGCAAAGACTGTAACAGTAATATACACTGGAACATTTTAAGAAAACTGCAGCAACCTATCTCTGAACATTTTTTAAAGTCACAGCTATTTTCTAGAAGTCAGACCTACCCCACGACTCTGCGGGAGTGGTCTCTTCCTTCATACTTATTCAGCTTATTTTTAGTTTCTCCAAATTCTTTAGGCAGAACCTGACTTTACCATTCTTGTAAAACTCCTAATAGGTTTTTTTTTTTTTTTTTGTATTTTAAGGGAAGGGTGTTCAGGGTCTCTCTACTAGATCAGACTTGTAGTGATCCACCTGTTTACAGCCTCCCAAGAGCTGGGATTACAGGCTCACCCCCCCCCTTCGATTGCTGTCTCAGCACGCCCTGAGGGCAGGGCCAGCAGGGCAGGCTCAGGGATTGAACCACTGGTTCCTGCGCCTGCTTGCAGGTGCTTTAATCCACTATTTGGCCTGCCTTTAACATGTTTTAAACTTTTACTTCAGGGTAATTAAAATACACAGCCAGTGGCTACTAGATTGGACAGCACAGTTTCACAGCAGAGTTGCATTATCACAAAAAAATTCTGCTAGATATTGATGTCTAGTCATTTCTAGTTATTTTTAAACCACTACTAACATTTAAATCACATTCCCTGGCCTTTATTTTTTTATTTTAAAGATAGGGTTTCATAGTGTAGTTCAGACTCACAGTGAACTCACTATGTAGCCCAGCCTGGCCTCAAACTCACGGTGTTCCCCTGCCTCAGCCTTCTGAGTGCTGGGATCACAGGCATGCACCACCATACCCAACCCTACTAACTTCTTAAATGTTTCATTTGTATGAATACTAATAGTATTCATACTCCAAGAATTCAACTCCAAAATTCCAAGTAAAGCAACTCCAAAATTCCATTTACAGATTTCCAGAGTATAGAATCTTAATTAAATGTTTAAAACTATTCTCAAGAAGTTTTGTACTGGAAAGATTTATTCATTTTAGTACAGAGGCTACAGGGTTTCATTACACACATCGGACTTGTATTCCTCCTGTCTTCAGCCTCCCAAGCGCTGGGATTACAGGTGTGTGCCACCACGCCCAGTCTCATTTGCTATCTCAGCGCGCCCCGAGGGTGGAGCCGGGCCTACAAGGCACACCAGGGATTGAACCCCAGTCCCGGCACCTGTCTAAGCAGGAGCTTTAGTCTGCTGAGCTATTTGTCTGGCCCTTGTAAAAAATTTTAAATTTCACTTTTAATTATTTTTCTAGGCAAAGTATTAAGACTGAAAAGTAACAATAAATTTAAAAATCAGGCTGGAGGCACAACTCAGTGATAGAGTGCTGCAGAGCATGTGTGCAGGCTTAGGTGTGATCTCCAGCACTATGAAACAAAATACATTCAATCTGAGTGCTATATCATTTTCTACACAAAAACATGGCTACTACAGAAAATGATTATGAAGTCTAAAGTATTCATCACCTGGAAAAATGTAAGAATATTAAAATTATGAGAAGGGAAATTAAACACAAAATATTTTGCTATGAATGTTTAAACTTTTGTGTTGCCGGAGGCCTTACTTTTACTAAGCACATGCTCTGTCCCTTACCACAACCCTAGCGCATTTATTTCTTAGAGATGGACTCTTTCTAAGTTGCCCAAAGCCAATCTTCCCACGCTGACCTCCCCAATAACTGGGACCACAGGCCAAGTACCACTATGCTTGCCTTGTACTGCACCTTTTTTTTTTTAATGTCTTTGGTACAGGGTCTCACTGTGCAGCTTTGACTCATACTGATCCTCCTGTGTTCAGCCTCCCCAGTGCTGGGATTATAGCTGTCTACCACCATGCCCTGTCTCCATGGCCAGTGCAACATGTAGTACAGGGATCAACTACTGAACCTTTTTGAAAAAATATTCTGTGACATAAGTTTACCAACATTCTAAGACTATAGAGTGGTCCAGACTATAGCTAATTTGCATGCAAAGCAAAAATATTGCAGAGAACCAAGCTCAATAAATGTACTTTTTTTTTTTGTGGCCAGCTTAGCAGGCCCTGGGGGCGGAGCTGGCATGGCATGTGATGCCAGGGATCGAACCACAGTTCCTGTCCCTGTGCTTGCCTAAGCAGGCACTTTAGACCTCTGAACTATCTCACCAGCCCTGTACATGGTCTTGGTTTAAAACAGAAAACAAAAGACAACCTGCTCTCAAGTCCTCCTTTTGTCTCTCAGAGTTCTCTCCCTTGTAAATTTTCCCATTTTTGACAAAAAGAAAAGGGCTGGGGAGATAGCTCAGTAGAATAAGTGCTTACCTGGCAATAACAAGGCCCTGAGTTCAATCCCTGGTACTGCAAAAACAAACAAACAAACAAAAGAAACACCAGTAGGTTTGGGGCCAGGGAGATAGCTCAGTAGAATAAGCACTTGCCTGGCAAGTGCAAGGGCCTGAGTTCAATCCCCGGTTCCACCAAAAAAAAAAAAAAAAAAAAAAAAAAAAAAAAAAGGAAGAAAGAAAGAAAGAAAAACAAGATGTAATCTACACATCATAAGTTGCAAATAAAATTTTAAGAAGGTTAATTAGAAATATTTTCTTTTTTTCATATTTTAGCATACAAGATTTAAAAAAAAGTACAAGATCTTAAAGTACTAAGAACTCCTTTTTGCCTTGAATAGAAAAATGAGCAGGGAAAATGTGAAATGTATTTTATTTTTTCTGTATATTAGGGAAGTGCTTACAGGGTGTTCAGGGTCTCACTCCTAGGTCTGACTGGCAGTGATTCTCCTGTGTGTGACCTCCCACGTGCATTGTGCCACCACGCCCAGTCTCAGTGGTTGTCTCAGCGCCCTGGGGGCTGGGGCCAGCATGGCAGGCCCTGGGATCGAACCCCTACCCCCTGCAAGCAGGTGCTTTAATCCACTGAGCTATTTAGCCGGCCTGAAACATACATTTTAATTCAATACTTTGAACAAAAATATAATTTGGTTCTTTGAAAGGCCAGTTCAAACTCGTAAGGGGATAGGAGAGAAATTAAAAGACAAGGGGAAAATATCTTAAAGAAAACAGACATGGGAAAGGAACCAAGACAAACTAGTAAACAAGGAAAGAAATGTGGAAAATCTGGGGAAAAAGAACTGAAAGCACAGGGTTTAGGTAAATTAATTATTTAACTGCTCTTTTTTTTGGACACAGGGCCTCACTACACAGTTCAGTGGGCCTTGGACTCACTTCGATCCTCCCGCCTTGTCTCCTGAGTGCTGGGAGTACAGGTGAGCGCCACCATGCTGCTTGTTCTATCTGCTCATTTTAACTAAGAGGAGAGGTTAAAAATAAAGTGAGTTTTCTTTGAAATTCTGATGTAGCTGCTTAACAATTAAACCTCTATTTAAGAAACTTAGCTTTCCCTATCTCAAAAATAGAAAAATTTTTTTCAAAGTAGTATTGCTCTGGGCCAGAACTAGTCTAGAAGCTTCTCACGCAACACACTCCTTAGTATAAACATTTGAAATTCTAAATACACCATTATTGAAATTCTTACATTAAGTAAGTTTCCAAAAGTTGTTTCTGGAAGCCATAATCTTAACTGAAGCAACCCAGTCCATAAAGTGTCTAATTTGTAACTTAGTTTTATCATTTTGACCTTGGATGCAGAGGTAACAAGAGATCACCAGCACTGAAAGAGTTTAAAAATCAGACAAAAGAAAATCTTTTTTTTAAAAAAAAAAAGAAAGAAAATCTTTCAGCCTTTAAATGTGATGTTTCTGAAAAAGAAATATGAACAAAAGCTGGAAACTTCAGGAGAAAAATCAGGAACTTGACCAAACCTTGACAGAATGGCTTAGAAGGAAAATAAAGCAGCCAATTAAATTACGAACAGCAGTCTGTTAGTTTGTTTCACCTGGTACAGATACTCCCTTTCTGGGGAAGCTGCGCTGAAGCAACTAATGCTCAGGTGTGATGCTTAAGGACAGTTTAGCTACTTACCAGGACAGTGACTCCATAACCACTAACAGAAAGTAAGACGGTGAGGGTGACTACGCTCGAGACCCAAGCTGAGCACATGAGATCGTTAACCACTGGCACTGTCTTTTACATACTAGATCCACAGACACATGTTCCTTTTAATAGTATATACAAACAGTAAGACGCCTTTTTAAAGAGTATCTATTAAAGGATTAAAGTTATTTAAAATTTCTTAGCACCAAGTAAATAAATACTTATTAACTTATTTATAACTTATTTTTGGATACCAAGTCATGGCACAATTCATGAAAATTCAAAGTTAAAGTGCTTTTTAAATGCTAAATGTAGCATTTAATAGATAATGAATCATTTCAAAAGAATTCAAAATTTGGTTCCTGACACAAGAATGTCAATCCTTAGCATCTTCTAGAATACAGCATTTTGCACAAAGGGACACATACTAACTGCATAAATCTGTAATGAATTCCTACTAATAAGCACCCTCCATACCCAAATATCAAAGTCCATGACTTGCCTTAAAAAATTGCCCTATAAATAAGAAGACACATCTTGAAAGTTCATTTCTGAAACGAGGCCTTGCCCAGACTTTCTCCATTTAGGAGCAACCAACCCTTTTTTCTCTGTGTCCAGGAGAGACCTGCGGGCTGCTAGCACCAGCCTCTGGACGGAATGTTTTCCTGTTGAATGAAGCTCATGACACATCCTGAACGTGCCTACTATCTTAGTACTTTTTTTTTTTTTTTGAGTAATAGAGATTAAACACAGGACCTCATGCATGCTGGCTAAGCAGTCTACCACTGAACTACATCCCCAGCCCTTTTGGTTTTATTTTAAGGCAGGGTGTCACTAAGCATTAAAATAGGCTGGCCTGGAACATGTACTTCTCCTACCTCATCCTCCCTAGTAGCTGGGATTTCAGAAGCTGCACCCAGCTTACTTAAATCTTTTCTTTTGTTGGACTGAAAAGACAGAAATGTTTCTCCTCTACTATTTCATCAACCTCCCTATTAAAAAAATCCTTAAAAATCCCAGTGAGGCTAGATTTTTTCTTTTACTAAGAAAACGAAAAAAAGAAAAAAGAAAACGAATGTGTTGTTTTATATGCCTAATCTTGTAACTTGGTATAAAAATTAATAGTTATTCAGGAAAAGTTTCCCCAAATAAAAAAACTATTAGGCATTTCCCAAATAGTTATGTGTTTGCTTGGTATGCAAAAATTAATTTCTGAAATAACTTAAATTTTTATGAACTCCAGCTTTCTTAAGCTGGGTCACATGTCCTTTTTCAAAACTGAATTATTTACAGATATACATAGTTTTAATGATTTTGTCTGGCACAAGGAAAATACTGTTCAACAAGTCCATTCCCTTAACATGTATTCTTTAAAAAGTGTTTTACTGTACAATAAAATTAATATAAAAACCCAACTCACTGGCAAAGTAGAAAGATGGGCTTGTCTCCTTGTTGTATGGTAATTTGGGACATGCTGAATTTGGGAAATAGAAAGGTAAATTAGCCTTGTGAGGTGTGCATTTTCCTAATTTTCTGGAAAGGTCAACATATTTAGTAATCTTTTGGTATTCATGCACAATCCATTTTTATTTTACAAGAGATTAGAAGCACTTTTAACACGCTGCAGAATTTAACAAGGACTGAACCAGCAGACACTTTTCTTCTATACTGAGGTGTCAAGTTCTGCAGGCTGATTAGCTTAAATGAAAGGGGTAAATTCATTATGTGACATGAAATCATTATCTGGTAAAAAAGACCAACATGACATTCCACTGAATAACCTTGATATAAATAATATACCCAAATAAAACAATATTTAGTAAATTCAAGTCAGACATGATTTTGCAAAACAACAGAAATGTGCATTATAGGTATCTGGTAGCAGATCTAGAAGTGGAGAAATACAATAATAAAAACAATGGGCTGCTGTGTACGTATATGTGTGTTCCAGGAAGCTCAACCTCCAGTTACCAGGCAGCTGTCAGGCGCGGGTAATGCTGCTATTTCTTCTTACTTATGATATTTTTAAAATTATCTGCATCAAACTCCTAACAAACCAAAAAAAAAAAAAGGATTCTATGTCTAACTTCCAGATGGCTCTAGTTAGTAAGTTGAAACCATTGCCATGAAACCAAATTAGATGAATTAGCAGATTAGATGTGAAAAAAATAAAAATTAAGCTAACTTCTTAGGAAGGTAAAGACATTGAAGAAGGCTAGAGTCAAGAGATGAGGTTTGTAACAAAAGTCCTTTCTAAACTAGTTAAAAACTTACACAAGCTCAATAATAACTTAAAATGTATGCACCTCATATCCTAGCAATCTAAGTGTTCAATAACCTGTTAGTATATTTATATTAAATATATATTTATGCTTAATATATGTGTACATACACACACACACACACACACACACAAAATCACCTTGCAGTCCTTTATATTTTCAAAGACTGCATTTGACCATGAGCATTAATGAAAAACAATAATTGATACAAAATTACCACCAAACTCTGGGTACAAAGTCTTATTTTGCATTAAAGATAAATTTAAATTTACTTAAGGTGTAGCTTAAAAATAAACAATTCAAGTATATTATTCTTTTGAGAATATAAAGTACACATTGTTCAAGAGAAATGAATATAAAATTAGCATTTCCATTCAATAGTTTTGTAAGAATGTACGCAAGATGTTCTGTTTGAATTAGGCATAAGGTGGGGTTTTTTTGGCGGTACCAGGAATCAAACTCAGGACACCTTGTGCTTGCCAGACAGGCACTATACTGAACTATACCCCCAGTCTGGTATAAGGCTTTAAAAGGTCTAAGATAATTCAAATAAATTACTGAGAAGTAACAAAGAATTTGTTTTAGCAGATTATGCTTCATGATGGCAAAGATCAAAATACAGTAAAACCTTGGATTGCAAGTAACTTATTCTGACAGTCTCTTGCAAGACAAGCAAACATTTGTAACAAATTTAAACTTCACAAAGGAGTGATGTCTCACAATACCAGCAGAAGAGGAGGAGAAAAGGTAATTTCAAATGAACTTAAGGAGATGTGTAAATTGTAGGAAATAGCTTAAAGCTTTGTAGAAAAGTACCACCCAAACAAGGCTGTAGCAGTGCAAGTGACAAATATGTTTAATAACAACACAATGTCACATTTTTGCGAAATCCTCAAAAAGAGGCAAAAACCAAGTGGTGTCAGATAAATTCCTTATTAAAGCTGCACAAAAGGAAACATTCAACTGAGCCAACAGACAGCAGCTGACTCTGTCAGTGATAGCGAAAGTTGTCTCCCAATACCCTGCCCCTCTTGACATCCTCCCACCACAGGTCACGCAGGTTTTCAAAGGAAAGTGTGGGCTAATATATTTTTCTTTATATTTTATCATTTTATATTACTGTATTATAATCATTTTTATATGAATATTTTTGGGGTGCAGGATGAATCATGTGAATTTCCACTTTTTTAATAGGGAAATTTAATGTACAAGCGCTCTGGATTATAAGCCTGTTTCCAGAATGAATTATGGTTGCAAAGCAAGGTTTTACTGTAATTTATGTCCTACTACTCTTTTTAAGATCTGAAATAACCAAGGGAGGATCCTGACAAATTATTAACAAACCCATTTTGAGCTCTAGTATGCCCCTAACAAGAGAGGATTTCAATGCAACTTGCATTAAATACGGAAAAACAATTCTGATTTTGCTGATCAACTTTCTGCTAGCATGAATTAACTGGCTCTGATTAAGTTCATTCCAGATGACCCTGGACGTTACCATCAGTGTTTTCTTTGTAATACGTTTTCCTATTTGTCCACTTACAAATGGACTTCAGGTTATCAGTCCAAATGCTTTTCAGATGAAAATGTTCTGGGATGACAGTTATAAAAATCATGAGTGCCTCAAAAACAGTATTTACTGTACAGACTGTTTCAAACAACTGGTCCTTCACCCAGAGACAAAGTTACACGCCGGCAGTGAGTGTGCACATGGAGAAGCAAGATTTTGTGCAACATCACAGCACTACTACAATGGCTAAAATACAAATATGCAAGTGTGGGTCTAGAAGCCATGGAAGCTGGGGGTGTAGTGCACACCTGTAACCCCAGCACTGGGGTGATGGGGGGTGCTGAGGCAGGAGGATTGCTGAGAGTTCAAGGCCAGCCTGGGCTACATACTGAGTTGAAAAGTAGCATGAACTACAAAGCGAGACCCTGTCTCTAAAGAGAGAGACAGAGCCGAGAGAGAGACAGAGCGGGAGAGAAAGTAGGCAAGCAAGCAATGGAAATTTCAGATCAAAAATTTTAGATCTTATTCCAAAGCTAGTGAGCCAGAAAAAAAAGGAAAAAATGTTTCTTTCCACTTCTCAGGAGGCTTCCGGGTTAGCTCAGGTGTTTAAGTGCCTACTTGGGCAAACTGAATCGATCCCCAGACCTGGCCTTAAGGCAGCTTGAGCCAGCCAAAAAAAAAATCTTCCACTTTTATTTTTTTTTTTTTGGTATTTTAGGAAATGGTCTACAGGGTGCTCGGGGTCTCACTGCTAGATCGGATTCATAGTGATCCACCTGCTTATAGCCTCCCAAGAGCTGGGATTATAGGCAGGGGCCACCACACCCAGTCTCAATCATGTCTCAGGATGCCCTTAGGATGAGGCTGGCAGGCAGGGCCTGGGATCGAACCCCTAGCCCTTGTGCCTGCTTGCAGGAGCTTTAATCCAGTGAGCTATTTGGCTAGCCCTTCAAATCCTCCACTTCTTAAAAAATGTTGTAGTCACCAGAAATGTATTAACAATCATAATGTAATTTTCACTTCAACTTTCAGCTAGAAAATTAGTGAAATGTGTATCACTTGCATGAAAGCCAGTGTGAAGAACCAACACTGCCTTTTCACATATATACTCAATCCTGATTAGGGTAATTAATGCAAGGCTCAATGACAGATTGTAACTGAAATAATAAACCAAATCAGTCTGCATTATTTATTTTTTAAATTTTATTTATTTATTTATTTGTGTGTGTGTGTGGCCAGCTCAGCCCAACAGGGGGCGGGGATGGCTGGCATGTGGTGCTGGGGGATTGAACCGTGGTCCCTGTGCTTTGCTAGGCTTGTTCTAAGTAGGTGCTTTAGACCACTGAGCCATCTCACCAGCCCCAGTCTGCATTTTTTAAATCAGGTTACTAATGGGCTTCTTTTTTTTTTTTTTTTAATATATTCCGCTGTTTATTTATTTATTTATTACATTTATTTATTGTGTGTGTGTGGCCAGCTCAGCCCAAAAGGGGGCGGGGCTGGCTGGCTTGTGGTGCTGGGGGATCGAACCGCGGTCCCTGTGCTTTGCCAAGCTTGTTCCAAGTAGGTGCTTTAGACCACTGAGCCATCTCTCCAGCCCCACTAATGGGCTTCTTGAAAGAAATGTTTTCTAATAAATGGCAAATATTCTTTTTTTTTTTTTTTTTTTCTTTTTGCGGAACCGGGGATTGAACTCAGACCCTTGTGCTTGCTAGGGAAGCACTTATTCCACTGAGCCATCTCCCTGGCCCCGCAAATATTCTTTTAAATTTAAAATGTCCAATAACAGGCTTTAAGCATTTCAGGTTGGCTTTGAACTTGCTGCGATTCTCCTGCTTCAGTACTGCTCAAGTGCCAGGACTACAGCTCGTGCCAGGATTGCGGGCCTGTGCCACATGCCCTGTTTGTAAATGCCTTTGATTTTGTACCATTAGTGAACCCCTGTGACAGAAGCAAGCCTCTAGAAAGCATACACTGTAGGTGAAAATACAAGGAAGGATGACTCTTACAGACTAAACCCTCATCTTACTAGCCTACATAATGTTATGACTGCCAGTTATTTTTATTTAATAATAAAAAAAAAATTAAAGTGTGTGTGTGTGTGTGGGGGGTCCTCTTTATGTCCTCCATGCTGACCTCAAATTTGTAATCCTCCTGCCTCAGGGTCCCAAATTGCTGGGACTACAAGGTTGCACCACTGTAACAGCTTGCTGTGTAAAACAAGAATGTGCAGAAGTTATAAAAAGTAGTCTATCTCAAGGATGGGGAGTTTGCCTGAAATCTGTAAATTCAACCATTTTTTGACATGATCATTTGAAGTATCAAAAGGGTTTTTGCTTGTCTTTTTAAACTGATGTGGTGGCACATACCTATAATCCCAGAACTTTGGAGGCTGAGGCAGGAGAATCACTGTGAGTTCAAGGCCAGCCTGAACTACATAGTGAGACCCTGTGTCAAAAAACAAGAAAACAAAACAAAACAAAAAAAAATTTTTTTTTTCCTTTTAAAAAGGCTTTTCCTTTTTTAAGGGCTGGGCATGTATTTCAGTGGTACAGTGGTTGCCCAGCATGTGCAAAGGCCTAGGTTCAATTCCCAGCACTGTATACATTGTAAAAAGAACTACGTCCTCAATTATTCAGAAAGTTAAGAGATTTTAAAAATAACCTCATATAGCTGCATGTAAATAAAGTTTCATTCTCAAGAGTAGTACACTTTTATTGCTTTGGGGTTTGAGACAGGTCTTAATACACAGTTTAGGTTGGCCTTGAACTATGTATATGTAGCCCAGGAGGGCCCCAAACTCCCAGTGGTTTTTTTTGCCTCAGCCTTCCAAGTGTCTGAATTACAGGCACACACTGTCACACTTGGTTAGTACACTTTTCAGTGTATGAATAAAGCTAAGCTAAGTCTATCTTCTACGTCAAAAATATTTAAATTTCAATGGGGAAAATATTCTGATGGGAAAACAAATGATAACGCAACAATTTTTAGAACTATTAAGAACAAAACATCTTAAATTACTACTAAGTAAGAGTATATTTTGAAAAACATAGTATGAGGTTATTCACTGATCTTATAAGACATACAATAGGGAACTTAATTTTAAATTCTCAGCATTGAAAAACGTACTGTTAAAATTTTAGAAAGATGCTACGGTAACGGACATAAAATTCTCTGGCCACAAATCAAGATGATGAATTTTTAAAAATTATTCTTCTACAATACATTAATTTTATATAAAATTCTCTCTCCTCTTTCTCCAGCCCACTGCTTATGCTGATTATATATAATATATATAAAGTGTGACTCATATCTAAAATACATCTAAAACAAAACATCTAATCTTACACAATTTTGACTTTATGATAAAGCATGATGCAGAAACAGTATCATAACAGGGCAATACAAAGTATATAACACCAGTGACCCCAGAGCAAGGAGTGCAGCAATTATGTTTTCACGTTGGAGAATGTTCTTCTACTTCCACTATGGTCAACATTTTGCGGCATGTCTTAGGTAGGTTATAATGATGAGAAAGAGGAACAAGCTGTCTTTCACCAAAAAAAAGATACTTTACTGTTATAGATAGACATCACTGTATTTTAGCTAAAGGAGACATGAAGACAGAGTATAGGTAGAGAAGTAGTTGCCAAAATTTATATAACATGTAAAAAGCAAAAATGGATTCATATTTTCTTTCAGATTCTTGACCCTCAAAGTCATCAAAGGACAGGTTATTTAAGAGTATCTTTCAGAGCTCTAAAACAAATTAAGAATAGTCAGGCACATTGGAAAAGACAAAGCAAGTGCTTCCTACCATACATTGCATGCGTCTGCTCATGAGCGCCGTACTGAGCTGCTGAGGAGGACACTAACGCGGGCTGGGCGTGTGTTGGTGGTGCCATCATCCTAGCATTACCCTGTATCACAGGACTGTAGACGTGAGGGTGCTGTGTTAAACAAAAAATAAAGGAAAAACACTAAACATCAAAAAACAGCCAAGCAGATTTTTTTTCTTGGCGGAACTGGGTACCGAACTCAGGCCCCTGCACTTGCCAAGGAAACACTTATTCTACTGAGCCATCTCCCCAGCTCCTAAGCAGATTTTAGTTAGCTTCTAACTTTGTGGTTTCTAGAAACAATAATCTGCAACCTTTCTTGGCTGTTCCTCTGAAACTCTTACACTGATCAGTAACCCTGAAATATGTGTTGAAAGGCCCCAAGTCCTTAGTTATCTAAGCCACCATTAACACAAAGCGAAAAATGTAAAGGGAAATCCCTTGATTGTACTAAAAATTAAATTAAAAGTTCTTAAAATGGAGTAAAAATTAAGATGGCATCTTGAGCCTTACCTGAGATTGATAGTGTGGCACATGTTGAACTAGTGGCTGATTTGGGAACTGCTGTGGACTATAGGCGACATACTGAGTGGAGTACGCAGGTGGGGTGGCTACGATGGGTGGGCCTGCTGCTGAGGCTGGGTGCATCATGGTGGTCTGATGATGCTGATCTTGCCGCTGCTGAGGCATATTTGGTACTGCAGGGGAAGACAGAGACTTACTAACATAAAATAGCACCTCCTCAGTAACACAAAAGTTACTATGCTGTATCACTCACATGATACAGGGCTCTGTAAAATTCTACCCTTCTTGCCTGCCTCACCAACTTCTCTCCAACACTATCTCATTTCTATTTTATTTTGTCTTAGTGGTACTGGGGACTGAATCTAGGACCATCACACTGAGCTACAGCCCCAGGCTGCTTTTTAAAATTTTGGGACAGTTTTGCTAAGTTGCCTGGGCTAGGCTTAACCTTGCCATCCTCCTGCTTCAGCCTCTCAGAGTGCCAGGACTACAGGTGGGCCTTACAATTGTATTTTATGCCACTCCTGTCACCACTTTACATACTATGGACTATTTTCCTATCACATGGGCTCGCTTCATCCTCAAATACCAGTTCTTAACTCAAACCTGGAAAGACCAAAAAAAAAAAGGCTGGAAAGACTGTGACTCATCCTTCAGGTGTCAGTCTGAAAACATCTTTATCAGAGAGACTCTCTGTGATGACCCTCAGATATAATTCAAGCACTTAGAACAGGTACCGACAGCACTCTGTGACTTCTTGCCACTTTTCTGAAAATCCCTTGGTTTTGTTATCTCTACGCAAAGACCTTGGGAGCTGGCCAGTCTTTACTGTCTGGTATACAAATTATAATTATTATTTTTTATTTTTTGGTGGAACCAGGGATGGAACTCAGGCCCTTGCACTTGCTTATTCTACTGAGCTATCTCCCTGGCCCTGGTATACAAATTAAAAGCCACTAGCAGGAAAGGGGACAGTGTTCATTAAGAGAAAAAAGCATGACAAGAACCAAACAGGTAAAACACCAAATACTCCCTCTTTCTCAAACCCAGAATCACACAGCACCACCTAGCAACTGTCAGGTTTGTAAATAACTCCTTACAAACTCCTTTCCTGAGCCAAGGATATAGCTCAGTGGCACAAATGCTTGCCGGGGAAGCACAGGGTCCTGAGTTTGCTTCCCAATACAAAAACAAAAACAAAAAAAAACCCTTAACCCTTTCCAACTTGCATTTTTCCACGCTTTTTCTTTTCCCTATTAAAGCTCTAGCTAGGCTTTAATAACAGATTACAGACAAAGACCACCATGCCTGGCTCAGGCTGACTGGCATCACCTCAGTGGGAACCTTTCTGTTGTCACAAGTGCTACCTTCTTCTTCTTCTTTTTTTTTTTTTTTTTTGGGCAGTACTGGGGATTGAACTCAGGACCCTGCGCTTGCCAGGCAAGCACTTATTCTACTGAGCTATCTCCCGGCCCTACAAGTGCTAGCTTCAGCCTGAGTGTCTTTCCTTGTCCACACAGTATCTGTGCTTGTCTGAGATCTGTTTCTCTTGTGACGCTAACCAAGACATTTGAGAAATTATATGACCACTGCCTTCAAGGTAAGACATACAAAGAATACTGTATATTACTTGTGTTTATAAATCAGAAATGATCACACAGATAACTGCAAATTTCCTGACTTGTCTTGTTGGTCTTTTGAGACAGTTTTTTGTTATGTAGTTCAGGCTGATTTTGAACTCACTATGTAGCCTGCAATGGCCTTACATTTGAGGCTATCTTCTTGTTTCCACCTCCCAAGAGCTCGGACTACAGACATACACCAATATGCCAGGCTCTGACTTTTTTGGGGGGGCTGGCGTGGCATGTGGTGCCCGGGATCGAACCTCAGTCCCTTGTACCTGCCTAAGCAGGTGCTTTCTACTGCTGAGCTATCTCACCAGCCCCTCTTTTTTTTGAGTAAAGGTCTATGTACTTTAGGCTGGTTTTGAACTCACTGTGTAGTCCAGTTACAGCAATCCTCCTGCCCCAGCCTCCTGAGTATAGGAATTATAGGGGTGTACTACCATGTCTGGGTGAATAACTTTTATTAAGTATTTAATGACTTGCTGAAATGTATTTCATCTATTTATAAAAGTAAAATTAGGGCCAGCTAGATAGCTTAGCGGATTAAAGCGCCTGCTTAGGCAGTGTGCAGCAGCTGGGGCACGCTGAGACAGTGATTGAGACTGGGTGTGGTGGCACACACCTATAATCCCAGCACCCTGGAGGCTACAAACAGGAGGATCACTAGGAGTCCAACTGCAGACCCTGCAGACTCTGCACTAAATACCAAAGCAAAAACAAAAACAAAAAACTTATTTCAAAAAAAGTAAACATGAAAACTGAACAAAGCAATAGTATCTAATACTTTCCTGAATTTAATCTTGACAGCCCACATTCTGAAAGAGCATCTTTTCATAGAGGAAAAAGAGGCCCAAACGCAAATGCAACTTTAGAAAATTTAGAAAATTTGTCTAATTAAGCTCAGCTGCTAAACTTAAACTATCAGTATTATCATTTTTATTATTTATTACTGCCTGCTCTGTCCCCAAATGGTATCATTATGTACAGCAGGCTGGCCTTGAACTGACTATAGCCCAGGCTGGGAACTTGCAGGCACCCTCTTGCCTCAGCCTCCTGAGTGTGAGACTGTAGTTGTGTGCCACCATTTCCAGATTTACCTTCATGTTTATTTAAAAATGTGAAAGTACAGTTAAATATGTTACCTTTTTCTTTTTTCTGCCATATTGGTTCTAATTACTTGATTATGGTGGTCTCCCATCTAAACTGAATCTGTCTCAATCTTAATTTACAGTCATGTGAAATAGTTTAGACCTTTCCTGTGTCAGTGGTTCTCAGTTTGAAATCTTGTCTTTTAAGGTACATCTGGCAATATCTGCAGATATTTTTAGTGTTATAAATGAGAAATGGGTGATGTTTACTACTAGGATCTAATGATGAGAACCAGGAATGATGCAGAACACCATACAGTTTACAGAACATGACACCACCTTATACAAAAGAATATCACTAACAAATGTAAAATGGCTAAAAAAAATTTGGCTTTATGTTAATGAAGTTTTCAAATATAACCTGCCTCAAAGGCTGCCTAAAAGGTAACTGCGATTTATAGCAAGAGGTCAAGGAGACAGTTATGCAGAGATGCAGTTACTATGTAGGAAAAATATTCCTTATATAATCAATGGCTGCATTTTAGAGCCATGCCTTTGGCTCTGTTCCTTGAAAAATACTTCAAATTTCTGGTATGTCTTTGTCCAATATCTCAAATGATTAGAATCTAGTGAAGTAGCAGGATATAAAAACTGACATAAACAGCATTAGCTTTTATGCAATACTTCAAAAGTAGTACTTTTAGGAGGACACAAGGATAGAGTAGAGTGTAGTTTGCATTAACACACAAGAATGGACTTGCAGTTATAAACTGAAGAAATGCACAAGAACTTAAGGAGAAGATCGGAGAGATGGCTCAGCAGACTAAAGCTCCTGCTCAGGCAAGCTCAGGCAAGCGCAGGGACCACAGTTTGATCCCCTGCACCACATGCCCTGCCAGCCCTGCCCCCAGGAAGGACTGAGCAGGCTAGAGTCTGGGCTTAGTAGTGCAAGCCTGTAATCCCAATGCTGGGGAGGCTGAAAACAGGAGAAGCACTGCAAGTCCAAACGGCATAGTGAGACCCTACAACAATGAAACACATTAAAGAAGAAGAAGAAGAAAAAAAAAAAAAAGCCAATAGCAAGAGTAACAAACATTTCACTAGTCATCTTTGGAGGATAAAAGAAAACCAAGTCAATATTCTGAAGACTGCCTTTAAAAAGCAAATAAGTTTTCCAGTTGCCTTTCTTATATAAGTTATACCTGAAGGTAAACAGTTTGATGAAGTAAAGTTTTTATTAGAAGCATTCTAGCTACTTGAAGAAGAAATGAAATAAAGAGGACATCACTATTTTATAATTCCTAATGAAATACTGGCTCTATAATACACCATTATTACCAATAGTGGCTGCGAAAACTCATAGGAAAGAACTATTGGAAATGTTATCCTGGAAAACCAGGCAATGGAACATACTGGCTATGCCTGCATTGTTTAAAAAAAAAAAAAAATCAATCCCTGGTTCCGCAAAAAAAAAAAAAAAAAAAAAAAAAAAAACAAAAAGCAGGCCCTTGCGCTTGCCACGGCTGAGGAGGAGGAGATGGCTCAGTAGAATAAGTGCATCCCTGGCAAGCGCAAGGGCCTAAAATCAATCCCTGGTTCCGAAAAAAAAAAAAAAAAAAAAAGTACATCCACAGGGAGTGTTCACACAATACAGCAGAGCAGTTTATTTTACACACCATTCCCCCTAAAAACTGAACCTTAATGTAATCAACAGTATCATGTGAGATGTACTACATAAAAACTGGTTTCTGTTTCAAAATAACAGAAAGGGAACCTAGGTGTGTTGGTACACACCTATAATTTCAGCACCTTGGAGACTCAGGCAGGAGGATCATCATGAGTTCAAGGTCAGCCTGGACTACACAGTGAGACCCTGTCTGAAACAAAAAAACAAAACTACTAAACAGGGCTGGTGAGATGGCTCAGTGGTCTAAAGCACCTACTTAGAACAAGCTAAGCTACACAAGGCACAGGGACCGCGGTTCAATCCCCCAGCACCACATGCCAGCCAGCCCTGCCCCCTGGAGGGCTGAGCTGGCCACACACACACACACACACAAAATAAATAAATAAATAAATAAATCTCTTAAAAAAAAAAAAAAAAAACAACAAAAAACTACTAAACAAAAGAAAAGACATACTTAAGTAGGTAAAAAAATGCATGATGTCTGGGAAAGATTGTTTCCATGGTACTAGGGATTATGCCTAGGGTCTGCATACTAGGCTACATTCCCGGTACCCACATTATTAAAAATTAGTTTTTCTGGGCCAGCTAAATAGCTCAGCAGATTAAAACACCTACAAGCAAGTGCAGGGACCAGGGTTTGATCCCTGGGCCTGCCATGCTGGCCCCTCCCCCGGGGCTCTCAGAGAGGCAACTGAGATAGGACGTGGTAGCACAAGTCTGTAATCCCAGCTGTTGGGAAGCTATAAACAGGCAGCTCACTATTGAGTCCAATCTAGTAGTGAGACCCGAAACACCCTGTAACATCCTTCCCTAAAATACTAAATAAATAAATAAATAAATATTTTTCCTAAAACTAATTATAAAGAAAAAAGCTAATGAAAAACTTAAGAAAAAAGAAAAACTATGCTTTTGTGAGAAAATAAAATGACAATAGTTAATAAATATACTGTTACCATTTTGTTCAAAGTAGTCAGAATACAAATGATTGTCCTACAAAGAACACATGATAGGGTTGGCCAGATAGCTCAGCGGATTAAAGCACCTGTTTAGGCAGATGCAGGGGCTGGGGGAGGGGGGTCCCCAGCACCCTGGCCCATCCCTGCCCCTGGGGCACACTGAGACAGCAAACAAGACTAGGCGTGGTGGCCCGTGCCTATAATCTCAGCACTTGGGAGGCTGAAAACAGGAGGATCACTATGGGTTCAATCTGTGAGATCCTGTACTAAATATATTGGGAAAAAAAAAAAAGAACACATGATAGCATAAAACTTTCTTTTCAGTGAACTAAACTAGTAGTATAAATGAAAGAAATTAGCATATGTATCAAAATATTCTTGAAACAATGGAATAGATAATTTGGAAGATCACCTGAACTTTTACTTCCTATTTAACTTCTATTTTGCTATTATATATAATATATATATATATTTTTCCCCTCATATAAGATAAACCATGTGATATTTAAAGCTTTTGTGTGTGACTTATTTCATTTAACATTGAGGTCTCAAATTGTATCCATTTCCCTAGAAATGACTCAAATTTATCTTTCTTTATGGCAATGTAATACTCCACTGTGTACAAATATTCCTTATCTACCCATCTGTTGAGGGACATATACACTGTTTCCAAGATGTAATTATTATGAATTGTGCTCCTATAAACACATGTATGCATGTGTCCCTGTAATATAATGTAACTCTTGGGAAGATGCCTAGAAGGGGGACCACTGAGACAAATTCAATTTTTACTTGTAGCTCGTGAGGCGTCTCCACATAGATCTCTACAGTGGCTGACTTCCTTTCCACTCTTGCCACCAACAGTGCAATAGAGTCCTTTACTACATCCTCAGCAGCATTCACCATTATTAGATTTTTTTAGGATCACCATTCTGTCTGAGGTAAGATGTTAGTGTAGTTTTAATTTGCATTTCCCTAATGGCCAGAGAGGTTTCAACATTTTCTCCTGTATTTATTGACCACTTGTACTTCTGAGAAGCATTTATTCATTTTGATTGCCCATATTTTTTATTAGGTCTTTTATTTTTGGGAATTTAGTATTTTTTGAGTGCTTTATATATCTTAAATGTTAGTTCTCTGCTCAAGGAATAGCTGGCAATTTTTTCCCATTTTTCCCAATGGCATTTTTTCCCATTCTGTAGGTTTTCTCTTCATTCTGTGGTTCTTTCCCCTCCTGTGTATAATATTTTTAAACTGATGTGATCTCATGTATTATTGATGATTCGCAGTATTATTTCTTGTGTCACTGGGGAGCTGTTCAAAAAGTCCTGGCCTACACTGATTCCTGTCAACCGTTGTACCTATTTTACTTTCCAGCAGACTGTTTTGTAAGACAAGGTCACACTATGTAGTTCAGGCTGACCTTTAACTCACCATGTGGCCCCAGGCTGGCCTCAAACTCCCAATGATCCTACTGCCTCAGCCTCCTCAGTGCTGGGATTACAGGCATGTGCCACCACGCCTGGCTCCATAGCTGGCATCCATAACAATATCCCTATTCTGTCTTAACAGAAACACTTTCTGTCAAACAGGCTAAACTATCCTCAGGATACAGTTTCTAATAAAAAGACAGAGCCTCTTGAGGTCAGAACACTGCTCTCATGTCAGAGAGCTAAGCTGTCACACTTGATTTACTGCAATAATCTTTTCCATTTTAATACAAGTCTCTTTTGCACTGTATTAAGTAGCCACAAAAACTAGCAATAATGCCAGTTATGTTGGTACACACATGTAATTCCGCACTCAGGAGGCTGTGACAGGAGGATCACTTAAGAGTTCAATACTAGCCTGGGGGATGGAGATGTAGCTCAGTGGCACAGCACCTGCGTGGCAAATACAAGGCCCCAAGTTCGATTCCTAGTATTGGGGAGAAATAAAAGACCAGCCTGAGTTACACAGTGAATATAGTGAATAAAAGGCCACTCTAAATTACATAGTGAAACTTTGTTTCTAATAAAACCAGGAAAACCCCACATCCCAAAACACCAAGAAGTAATAAACGATTATCTTAATAATGACATAAAAACTCTTCTTCCCTCAGTCCCTTCAAGTCTTCATAGTAAGATTAATTTCTGAAACTAAGAATTACTTTATTTTATTTACTCTTTTTGCAGTACTGGAGATTGAACTCAGGACCTTGCACTTGCCCGGCAGAGCTTATGCTGCCTAGCTATATCTCCAGCCCTCTAAGCAGTTTTATTTTTAAATTTGTTTTTTTAAAGCAGAATGTGTTTATTGGAGTGAAAGAAAGCTCCTGTCTGAGAGGACACAGAAGGAGGACCTGAATAGGTTGTCCCCCAAGAATTACCTTAAATGGCCAAAGATAGAGGTTTTTTGTTTTGTTTTTTTTTTTAAGATTGGTCACTTTTCCTATTTTTAAAAATATTTCTCTCTTTTTTCTATTTCCTAGTTCATTAATTTCTACTTTAATCTTTATTTTCTAACTTTTACAAAAACTTTACTGGTACATTTTAGATATCCATAACAATCACATGCATCACAGGGAGTTTGTACCTGCACACCGTACATCTTGCTGCTTTATTCCCACTCCCCTCCCCCCTTCAACTTCTCTTCCCTTTCTTATTCACAAAAGCTTTGCTTCCACGTTTTCTTCTATTCTTTTTTTCTTCCCTTCCCCTCCTTCTCCTTTCCACTTGAACTTTTTCTTCCTATTTCCCAGCATCTACTATACATTTTGGTGAAGTAATTTTTGCAGTGAGCTAAGCACAATGCCCATAACAAAAACCATACTTACAAAAAGAGTTTTTAGTTAACACCTATAAAAATCACAATTGGGGCTGGAGAGATGGCTCAGTGGTCTAAAGCACCTACTTGAAACAAGCTTGGCAA
This sequence comes from Octodon degus, assembly GCF_000260255.1. Classification (NCBI taxonomy): domain Eukaryota; kingdom Metazoa; phylum Chordata; class Mammalia; order Rodentia; family Octodontidae; genus Octodon; species Octodon degus. The sequence goes on from NW_004524652.1 coordinate 8,864,792, forward strand.
AGCACAGGGACCTCGGTTCGAGCCCCAGCACCACATGCCAGCCAGACCCGCCCCCTCGTGGGCTGAGCTGGCCATACACACACACAATAAATAAATGTAATAAATAAAAATAAATAAATATTAAAAAAAAATCACAATTATTTCAAATACTAAGAAATATTATCTTGGCCAGATGTGGTGGTGCCTGCCTGTAATTTCTGTACTTGGGAGGCTGAGGCAGAAGAAACACCTTGGAAGTTTAAGAATAGCCTTGGCCGGGGAGATGGTTCAGTAGAATAAGCGCTTGCCTGGCAAGCGCAAGGCCCTGAGTTCAATCCCCAGCTCTGCCAGGAAAAAAAAAAAAAAAAAGAATAGCCTGGGTTACACAAGGAGCTTAAGGTTAACCTGAACTATGAATTACATGGTGAGAACTTATCTCAAAATAAGAAAATACATCTTAAGAAGTGAAATTTTTATGTCCGAAAGATAATTACTGGGCATCGAGAAGTGTCTTAATTGCTCTAAATTAAATGCATGGCAAAAAGGAATTCTTTAGCATTTCTCAACATTAGATTTCTTTTTTATTTTTAACCACAAAAGTCCAGAAAACTAGTTTGTACAGTAAGGAAACAATCCCTGACAGAATTATGATACTGCCTTCTGTTTCAAAAGGAACTCTGGGTATTGAGGAAATAATTGTAGTTCAATATAAAGTCAACAATCTAGTAAACTATTCTGGTAAACCCTATTTAGCAAAATAAACTTCAAATTTAAATTCAGACAGAGTTTAGCAATTATTTTTAACTAAGATACTGAACAATCACAACTAAGGCATTTTTGTTCATTAAAAATTCATCTAACTACCTTAATGTTGGTCACTAGAATTTAATACATAGCCTAATTAGAAGCTGAAAGTGGGTCATTAATATTCATTATAAACTGAGCTGTTCAATTCATGCAGCATGCTGGCTACAAGCAAACACAGGCAGGATTATTCTCACCTTTACCTGCTCTATATGTCTTGGCTTGATTCACTGGCACGGGCGTCATGGGTATTGGGTATAAAGGCTTGAAGGAATTAAAAAAAAAACACACATTAGATTCTTATGACAAGAAGGTGGTCTATCATTATTAGTTTTATCTTGCTAGAGAGCTAGATCTGAGTTTTTTTCATTTCTTAGGTGTCATTAAAGAATATGCAAGCTAAAAGGATAAACTCCAATAAGCTACAGTAAATCTCATTCATTTTTCTCACCAGCAAACATTCTCAGATTCAGGTCCTTATACTAACAACAGACTAAACTACTGCACACCTCCCTCCTTCAAATACTTCTGTATGTGAACATATCACAAACCACTGCTAACTCAGAAAGAATGCTGATGTCAGATAAGCAGGGTAGCTAAGTAAACATCAGATTCCATGACTCACTTGCACGCCTGGGCTCACTGGGACTGGATACATCATATTTGGTGCAAAACAAACAGGCTGAGTATAAACTGGAGTTGGCGGCTGATGACCGACCATCGATGGGCTAGGTTGTGCTTGAGGCCGGGGTGAAGTTGGGGTGGTAGAAGGCTTTGGCTATAAAAATAAAATAAAATTCAACTATCTCATGGTGAAAAGTGAACTATTATTGCAAATTTCTGTTTGATTAACCTAATTTTTATTTGCTTACAGCCACCACCTTTTATTGAGGGGGGAGAAAAACCTAAAAATAACAAAACACAAACAACCAATAAACACCATAGGAAATAAATGCTTACATGGAAGAAAAAATGTTTTTGTAGAAAGCTAAAGCAAAATCCTGCCAATGAAAAAAATTATAAATAGTGGCAGTGATTTAGATCCAGAGGAAGTTTTCTCAAATCATTTAAATAAATTCAGTAGAAAAACATAATAGTGTTTTGAACAATGTTTATGAACCTGACAGTCTATAACTAGCTGAACTTCAAATTCTAAGTCAGAAAGACTCAAAAAATTTCTCCAGATAACACCTAACTCATGACCAAACAAGAATCATTTTCAGAAATTTTAAATTTTAAATAGTTATTGCCTACTCCTTTCTACTTTGAGAATTCTAATTATATGAATATAAGTTTCTCGGTTTTGACACAGTGAACTATTATGACTGATCTGTAAATTCTTTATTCATTTTTATTTTGGACAGTTTTTATTGTTATATTCAGTTATGTTTGTAAATAATTTATTTTCAATTTGCAATCTATTAAAAAATTTAAAAAAAAGAATCATTTTCATAGCTGACAAGTTTTACTAGTGACCCACCTGAGCAAAATAAAAGTTATTTTAGCACAGTAAACTAAACTTAGATGACAGGTATGGAAGAAGAATAAGTATAGCTATACAATTTATATTTATTCAATGTATATATGAATATGTATGTATGCATTTTACATATTTATTTTGGCAGTACCAGGGATTGAACTCAGGACTCTGCGCTTGCCAGGTAAGAGCTTATTCTACTGAGCCATCTCCCCAGCCTAAATATAACTAACTATAATCATTTTCAGAGACTTACCTAGAAGAAAGTAACAAAGTTACCTGAGAAAAAGAGCGAGGGTTGAACTCCTTTGCATTGGGATTTAATGTTGACTTCCTCACTTGCCTGAAGCAGAAAAAAAAAAAGAAAGAAAGAAAGAAAGAAAGAAAGAAAGAAAGAAAGAAAAAAACACAATGGTCAGTGCAATCTGCATGGGATTCATGGTTTCCTCAGCACAAGTTTATAATCCCAGCAATCAGGAAGCTGGGGCAGGAGGATTCTGCAAATTCGAGACCACCCTGGACTACAAAGTGAGTTGAAGGCCAATCTGAACAATATGGCGAGACAGAGATAGAGACAGACAGACAGACAGAGAGATTGAGATTCTCCAACTCAAAAAATGTTGTATCTCAAAAATTCAGCTATAACTAGGTTGGCTGTTTAATAATCAGAACACATAAATCAATGGTGGCTGGGATCTCAGGGAAATTTTTGGTTTTGTTTAATGAGATAAGGTCTTGCTACAAAGTTCAGACTGGCCTCAAACTTACAGTGATCCTCTTGCCTTGGCCTCCAGATTTTTTTTTTTTTTTTTTTTTTTTGTGGAACCGGGGACTGAACTCAGGCCCTTGCGCTCGCCATGGAAGTGCTTATTCCACTGAGTCATCTCCCCGGCCCCTTCCCATTTGGCCTCCAGATTGCTAGGATTATAGGCACACAGCACCACATTTGAAAACTTCATCGTCTTCTTGAATGTGGCAGTCCTTAGTCCTAGAAGCACATGAAGGATAAGTCTGACTAAAGACCAAAAGAAACAGGTTCCCATAACTGTAACTTTCCAATTCCTGTGCAGAAAAAGCCACTTTAACTTAGTGCACAGTTCCCTCACCCAGATGTGCCAAAAAGGGAGAAACAGTAGTGAATGTGTAATGATTTAATTTGTCTAAGACAATATCTGTTTAGGCCAACTGGTTATAAACTAACAGATTTTACAAAGCAGTTTAAAAGTCCAGATAGACTGAGTTGAAAGGGTAATGACAGGATTCATTAAATCCAGGTTTACTCACTCAGCTGCATCCTTCTTCTCCTCTTTATCATCTCTCTCTTGTTTACACGCTGGGCTAGAAGTCTGGACCCCTTGGGATGTAACCTCGGGTCCCCGCTTGTGCTCTGTGGTATTAAGTATTGACGGGGAGATGCTGGGGCTATTCGGCTTGCTGCTGCCGCTGGTACAGTTGCTGCTGCTATTTTCAATGAAAGAATCCTTAGAACTTGGTTCAATTTTCTCTTTGATCAAATCTCTTGATTTTTCTCCCTCTCTATTTCTGTTTAGTACTTGATCCATAGATTCAGAAGTGGAACTTGGCTGTAACTAAATAAAGGAAACAATTACACTTAAATATTTTAACTAACTCTATTAATAATTTTTTCCATGAGTACAATGAAAGCAGTATCTCTGAACATGAAGTGTTCTTTTGAAAAAACATCTTTTATTTATTTATTTATTTATTTATTCATTTATTCATTTGGTACGGATCTCACCACACAGCTCAGACTCGGTGCTCTTCCTGTCTCAGCCTCCCCAGTGCTGGGATTACAGGTGTGTGCAACCAGGCCTGGTTTTGGTGGCTGGCATGGCATGTAGTACTGGGGATCAAACTTGGGTCCTTGCACTTGCCAGACAGGTACTTAGACCGCCGAGCTATTTCACCAGTCCAAGAAGTGTTTTGAGTAAGGCTATTTTTCCTATTTTAAGAGTAATGCTTAAAGGTGTTGTAAACAGAGAATGGAGGGGTTAAAAGGAGAGTAGGGAAAACGGGAGAATCAAATTATGTGCAGTTACGAATTCCCTATGATGAACATGATCCTTATGTATACCTAAAATGTACAAACTTAATTAAAAAAAGATTGAAAAAAAGAGTAATGCTTTTAGTACAAGTAAAAAATAATACAGTACAAAAAAAATAATACAGTACAAAACACTGATGATATGACTGGGGAGATAGCTTAGTGGAATAAGTGCTTGCCTGGCAAGCACAAGGTCCCGAGTTTGATCCCTGGTACCACCAAAAAACAAAGTCACAATGAGATTCAAATATCTTAATATTAAATATTACTACAGGCCTATCCTGTATGAGCAATTGTGCTTTCTGGCTACGGAAAATATGAAGCAGCTTTGTCCTATACTTGCTACCTGTCCAAGATTAGACAACAAAATGCAAGAAGAAGCTATGAAAGCCCATAGGAAAAGCAGCCCACAGGAAGCTAAGTATTCTTAATGGAACTAGCATTTAATTTAAGGTATCGATAATGTTTAGAAGATGAGTTTATAAAAGGGAACAGTCAGGCTGGGCGGTGGCACATGCTTGTAAGCCCAGCACATGGGAGGGAGGCAGGAGGATCACTGCAAGTTTGAGACCAGCCTGGGCTACAAAGTGAGCTCAAGGCCAGCCTAAACTGCATAGTGAAAGCCTGTCTCAAAAAAGAAAAAACACCCTGGTTCCACCAAAAAAAAAAAAAAGAAAAGAAAAGAAAAAAAACAGGGCAGGCCAAGTAGCTCAGTGGACTAAAGTGCCTGCTTAGGCAGGCAGCAGCAAGGAGGATTCAATCCCAGATGTGCAATGCAGGCCCCGCCCCCAGGGTGTGCAGAGGTGGCTACCGTGCCTGGCATGGTAGTACATGCCTGCAATCCCAGTGGGTGGCCAAAAACAGGAGGAGCACTAAAACAGGAAAATCACTACAAGTCCAATATGTGTAGTGAAACTCTGTACTAAGTGAAGGAGAGGAAGAGGAGGAAGAGGAGGAGGAGGAGGAGCAAGAAGAAAAGGAGGAGCAAGAAGAAGAAAAGGAGGAAGAAGAGGAAGAGGAGGCATCAGTCTATGCAAGAGAAACTGTATGCTTAAAAGTCCAAAGAAAGGGGCTGGTGAGATGGCTCAGTGGTCTAAAGCACCTACTTGGAACAAGCTTGGCAAAGCACAGGGACCACATGCCAGCCAGCCCTGCCCCCAGGTGGGCTGAGCTGGCCACACACACACACACACACACACACACACACACAGATAAATAAATAAATGTTTAAAAAAAATAATAAAAATAAAAGTCCAAAGAAGGGCCAGGGATATAGCTTAGCAGCACCCTGCCTGGCAAGCACAGGGTCCCAAGTTTGATCCCTGGTACCAAAAAAAGAAAAAAAAGAAAAAAAAAAATCCAAAGGAAAGGGAAAAGATAAACTCTACTGCAAAGCAGGAAAGCTCTAATGACTAAAAAGAGGAAAAAATAAACTGGTCCAGGAGGAAGCAGATAATAAAGAAACTTCACAGTCATGCTGAGGACCCTATTTCTGGGGTCATGAGAAGTCATTGAGGAATTTTGTTTTTTCAGAACCAGGGATTGAACTCAGGCTCTTGCGCTTGCCAGGGAAGTGCTTATTCCACTGAGCCATCCCTCTGGCCCAGGAATTTTAAATAGGGTATATCAGTGAGGAAGTTTGCATTTCAAGAAGAGGAGCAGTGCAGCGCTTCAGAGATGACCTGGAGAGAGGCAAATAAAGTGTGACTACTACAGAGCCTGGGCTATAGCCAGAGCACAGTGGGCTTAGGAAATCAGGAGGAGACGGACAAGAGGGTGACGTGATTAGAGTGGTGTTGGTGAGGCCTTCTAAACTCAAAGGTAAAAGAAATTCTGAAGTCTGGACCATCAAGAGCAGAAAACACACGTGTTACTGAAATAGTTGAAAGGTCTTAAAATTCGCAGACCAGAAGACATAAATGCTACCAATGACTGAAGATGATCTGAGATATCATCCTCCACAAAAGGGAAAACAGGGACAGGTGAAGAGAAGGACAAGAAATTGGGAAGAAAAGAGCAAGCCAGCGCACCTGGAACCCTAGCACTAAGAGACTGAAGCAGGAGGGCTGCAAATTTGAGTGCTGCTCAGGCAACAATGTAATGAAAGCCTGCCTCAAAGTTTTTTTAAAAAAAACATACTAAAAGATGTGGTTTATGTCTTTGCTTGGGGGGGGGGGAGAAAGGGCAAGTAGCAACAGCAAACACTGACATGACAAGAGACACAAGCAGGGGCCCGGGTAACAATAATACAGAAGAGCAATTTGTACAGCAGAGGTCACTCAAGGTTGTGAGCTGAGACACCCTCACAGGCAGCACATCTGTATCACTCACACTGAGATCAAAAGTTCGAGGCTAGCATGGTAACACAGTAAGAGCCCCAGCTCAAATACCAACCAAGGTGCTCCTACTGAAGCCCGTGGTGTCACACCAAGCAGCACCTCAGAGACATCTAGCGTATCACCATCTTACCAGCACAGCTACTGTGTCCTCACACAGCTCAGGGCAAAAATTAATAGGGGTATCTATTTGGGGCCAGTGGCAATTTAAGTTACAATATAAGAACTTACAAAGCTACATACCTAACAGACCAACTGTGTCCTATAGATGACTTGAAGATTATTCACAATATTCCTTGAGTGAGGGCAAAAATGAGATTTCAGTTGTTGTTACTGATCTTATAATGGCACTCTATGGGCATACAACCCTGAATGCGCTGGATCTTGTCTAATCTTACAACGGCAAATACATCTATAGTACTTCCTATGGGCTGGATGCTGTTACAGACTCATTCATTTAGTCTTTATAAAGATTTGAGAGCTGGGGCAGTAGCTCAGCAGCCTAAGCACCTGCCTGGCAAGCACAAGGACCTAGCTTCTGTCTCCAGCACCTCACGCCATGCCACTGAGCCTATAATCCCAGTGCTGGGGAGGCTGAGACAGGAGGATCACTACAAGTCCAAGTTGCATAGTGAGATCCTATACCAAACAAATGCAAAAAAAAAAAAAAAAAAAAAGACCTATTTGACACAGGTACTACTGCTGCCATATTACAAATGGCAAGTGCACTGGGAAACTAACGTGCAAGTCACATCTTCATTTGGGTAAAAGTGTTGAGGGTGGAACCCAAGGCCTCACATATACTAAGTAAGAAAGCACTCTGCTTCTGAGCTACAGCCTCAAGAGGGAAGAAAAACACTGACAGTCGTCTATATTTTGGTAGTAAGAATTAGCATGATTAAAAGCCAGGCTTGAGGGCTGGAGAGATGGCTCGGTGGTCTAGGGCACCTACTTGGAACAAGCTTGGCGGAGCACAGGGACCGCGGTTCG
>NW_004524652.1:8872904-8876609 GCF_000260255.1 Octodon degus
AAATAAAAGCCAGGCTTGGCGGCACATGCCTGCAGAGCAAGTCCTTGAGAAGCTGAGACAAGAGGATCAGCAATTTCTTTTCTTTTTTTTTTTTAGGATCAGCAATTTCGAGGGCATCCTGGACTACATAGCTCAAGGCCGTATCATGCCCACCCCTCCCCCCAAAAATGGAATTAGCAAGATTGCATGGGTATTATGCACTAGACACGATCTTAAATACCTCATAGGTAATTCTCATTCAAATCTCATAAGAATGGGTTCTACAATTACATACATTATCCTACAATTGAAGCTTAGCTTGGGAAGAGTGGAGGAGGCCCCGTGCCCCATAGATGGTGTGTGGGGGCCAATATGCAAAGCCAGGTCTATTTGTATTACAACATAAGCAATTCTTATACAAATAAAAAAATCAGCCTCCTTTACAAAGGTATCTCTAGAAGCTATACATAGATCTCAAGGGAAAGAAGTAGGGCTAAAGCTAAAAACCTATAGGACAGTCCCACTTCTGACTCAATGAAAGACCACATCTTTGTGAACAACTGTCATTCAAGCCAACTGCTGTCACAAGAGTGGCTCTGAGGATTCATTCATAACAGTGCAATACATACCTCTCGCTACTGTTCAAAGCATTAGAAGCTTAACCATCAGATGGCCACGTCACGTTCTTTACCACCAGTGTATCTTTGGGAAATAACTTCTCTTTGCCTGAGTTTGCTCACATACATATTGCACATAATAACATAACCAGCTTCAATGTGAATTTAGGAGAAGGGTGCATAAGAACCAAGAATAATGTCTGGTAGAAATACGCCAATACGCCATACTTGTGAGCTGCTAATATTATTTTACCTTAAAGAAAAACCCCTAAGACTAACCTTATGATTTTAAGAAATGTTTCTTTTTTTTTTTTAATGTATTTAGTACAGGGTCTCTAGGGTCTCACTACACAGATCAGACTTGTAGTGATTCCCATTTTCAGCCTCCCAAGTGCTGGGATTACAGGCATGCACCACCACACCCAGCCATCTCACCATCTCAGTGTGCCCCAGGGATCAAAACCCGGCTGCTGAAAAAATGTTTCTTAGAAGTATGCATTTCTCAAAAACCATACATTTGTTATAGATTCTTTTTTCTTTTTTGGTACTAGGAATTGAACTCAGGACCTTGTCCTTGAGAGGTAGGCACTTGTGCCATTGAGCTATATCTCTAGCCCTCTTATAGGTTCTTAAAGCTACCCTCAAATCTTCCTTAAACTACAGCATTCACTTACAGATTAGGGAATTATTCTAAGAGACTTAATACATATGGTGATTCAGTCATCAAAAAGTATTAAGAAGAAGTCCTGAAAAGAACTTTTTGCTGTCCCATTAATGCTTAAGTATTAATGAAAATTTACAGAAAGTTGTGAACTAAAATGATGGCCAAAATGTTTCTATTAAATGAAGAAGTATAGCATTTAAAAACATATTAACTATAATTAAGAGTGATGTTGATATAGGAATAAGATATACAGATAAATGGATGAAAATTCAGAGACCAGTAACAAACTTTCACATTTGCAGTTAACTGACTTTCAATAAGAATGTGAAGACTGCCAGGCATGACAGCACATGCGTGTTATTCCAGCACTTGGAAGGTGGAGACAGGAAGATCGCCCCAAGTTCCAGGGTAGCTTGGGCTACATAATGGGCTCAAGGAGAGCCTGTACTACTTAATGAGAGCCAGTCTCAAAAAAAAAAAAAAAAAAAAAAAAAGAGAAGATAATTTAAAAGGGGTGAGAAAAGGTGTTTTGCTTTTTTTTTTTTTTTTTTTTTAATGAATTTAGGACAGAGTGTACAGGGTCTTACTATGTAGATCAGATTCATAGTGATTCTCCACTTTTTAGCCTCCCAAGTGCTGGGATTACAGATGGGCACCACGACACCCAGTTTCAGTTGCCCTCTCAGCGTGTCCCAGGGGCGGTGCCAGCACAGAATGCTGAGGAATCGAACCCTGGTCCCTGTGCCTGTCTAAGCAGGCTCTTTAGTCCACTGAGTTATCTGGCCAGCCCTGTTTTTTTTTCTGAGGCAGGGTCTGGTTACGCATTTCAGGCTCACCTCAACTAGCAACAATCCTCCTATACTGCTGAGACTACAGGCATGTGCTACCTGGCTAGCAAGAAAAGTATTTTCAAAATGTGATGCTTAGATAACTGCCATCTACATGCAAAAAATACAGATACCTTTCATAGGGTATATGTGCCTGTACTGTAAACATATATGTATATGATGTATACATATGTAATGCAAAATGGATCAGAGCCCTAAATGTAACCCTTAGAAAACAAAGTGTAAGACATTGACTATGAAGAGACAGTATTTCTTAGGTATGATGCCAAAAACATTAAAGAACAAAAACAAAAAAGAAAACAACTGGACTTCATCAGAAACAAATTTGTAAACCTATTTGGTAAGAGATCTGTACCCATAATATACAAAGAACTATTTACAACCAAATAAAGACAACCTAGGGGTGAGTGGGCTGGGCCACAGGACAGGGTAGAGATTGGGGGGACGGGGGGACGGACGGACGGAGACACACACACACACACCCCACCTATCCAAGTGTGATGGCACACACCTATAATCCAGCACTCAGGAAGCTGAGGAAGGATGATTCCTGTGAGTTCAAGACCAGCCTGGGCTACAATGTGAGTTCAAGTCCAGCCTGAACTGCATAATGAAACCCTGTCTCAAAAAGATCAAAAAACGGGTTGGCCTGATAGCTCAGTGGACTAAAGTGCTTGCTTAGGCAGAGTGCAGAGGCCGGGATTCGATCCCGAAGTATTAAAGTGCCAAGCTGGCACCGGCCCCACCTCCATCCCTGGGGTGCACTGAGACTGCGACTGAGACTGGGTGTGTTGACACACCCCTGTAATCCCAGCCCTTGGGAGACTAAAAACAGGAGAATCATTATGAATCCAATCTGATCTACGGTAGTAAGACTCTGTAGACCCTGCCCTAAATACAAGGGGAAAAAAAAAAAGTACAACCCCCCAATTTTAAATACATACTAATAACTTGAGTAGACATTAATCCAAATGAAACATAAATGGCCAATAAACACTTTTTGTTCAACGTCATTAGTCATGAAAAAATTGCATGTGTAAACAACAGTGACACAGGCATGGTGACTCATTCCTGTAACCAACTCCAGTTAGTTTAAAGGTCAAAGTAGAAGTAATTCCTACTTTTCAAGGCTAGCATGGGCAATTTAGTAAGACCCTGTCAAAACTAAAACATAAGAGGACTGAAACTATAGCTCAGTGGCAAAGCACATGCCTTGCATGTACAAGCTCCTGGATTCAATCTCCAGTAATGCAGTTTAAAAAACAAGCAAAACTACAGTGAGGTTCCACTTCATATCCAAAAGGACCACAATAAAACAGACATGTAATCACAAATGCCTGGCTGCTGCTGAGCACCGGCACAAGCTGATCTGTCTCAGAAGATCCCGGTCACAAGATTCTCCCCTGCATGATAGATACTCCAGTTGTCACTGTATCCCTCACACCTTCTGGAGGAGTCACAGATGCTGTAAACCCAGCTAAAAGTCAGAGGAGCCCTGTGGTCACCATAACTACCAGGCCCAAGAATAAAGGTAAAAGAGTTACAAGTAGACACAGAGTTAAGAATGGAAATAAATTTTTTTTCAAAATTTTATTGA
>NW_004524652.1:8877419-8878924 GCF_000260255.1 Octodon degus
ATTACCGAGGTACATGACGTTACAGTACAAGTTCTCATATGTCCTGAGTCTTAATTGACCTTAGAAGGCTAGGACCAAAATGTTGGCTTTCCTTGTATCCCTCCTTTTTCTCTAATTTTGGTCTGCAAACTTAGGTTGTTAACTATCCAGAATGGAAATAAATTTGAATGAAGAGGATTGGTGTTGAAAGAGGCTGGGCAAGACTATGCTCAGGTAATAAGATATTGGGAAATGGACTATTGGAAGCAATGTATTTTGCTGGTGTGAAAAGGCTATGTCACATCAAACAGAAGTTGAGAAAAAAGGTTTGGTCTCTGAGACTACAAGGATAACAAAGTGGGTATGTTTAAAACAGTGTGGTGGAAGGAACAAGTCTGAAAGCGCATAGCAAGCTTCCTCAGCACGCTAAGGCCAGTGACACTGACACACCTGACCCTGCAGGTGATGATAAATGCACTGGGATGACACTGGAGATGATGAAGACACTGTTGATAATCTACATTCAACCCAACATTTCACATTCCAGTGTTTCAGATTGTCCTACAGTTTGGATTTTGGCCATAAAGCCTCCAAGAAAAAGCTTTCATTAGCAGTACAATTTATTAATGCTGTCTGATTTGGTTCTAAGATGTTTCTGTAAAAACTATGCTGAATAATTGTAAGTGAAATGTCAAGTTCACTTTGCTCTTTTTATGTAATAGAGCTTACAGAGAAAAGACTACATGTTTCATAATGTATTAACTACTGCCTTTCCTGCTTTACTTCCAGTAAGTAAATAATGAGCTTTTTTTTTTTTTTTTTTTCCGAACTGGGGATTGAACTCAGGCTCTTGCACTTATTCTACAGAGCCATCTCCCTGGCCCAGTAAATGATGTTTTGAATAAACCATTATAGATTGTGATTAACCCCTTTTGATTAGCTTATTTATTGTACAAAACCTTTCTGTATATTCTGATTACCTAGATGTTCCCTAGAAATTTTGATATAACTTAAGGGAGGCCTCAGTCTGTATTTGAACTAAAAAACAGGTTTGCTTTCCTTATTTTAGTAGCATGTGGCTATTTTATACTAATTTTTATATCATTATGTTGTTTTCATGATTTAACTCTGCCATCATAAACATATGGTTGAAGCATTTCCCAAATGTAGTTTTCAGGACCTGGGCTTTGAATACCAGTTTTGAATTTATAAGGTTAGATGCAGAAATTGAACACTAGGTGGCACTCATTTATCTTAATAGAAATACTGATACGGGTTTTTAAAAAATCTTTTATTAGGCTGGCCAGAAAGCTCAGCAGACTAAAGCGCCCGCTTAAGCAGAGCACAGAGGCTAGGGTTCAATCCTTGGTGTGCCGTGCCAGCCCCGCACCCGGGGCACACTGAGACCATAAATGAGATAGCGCTTGGGAGGCTGAAAACAGGAGAAACACTAGAGTCTGATCTACGTATCAAGACCCTGTACTAAGTACATATAAATAAATAAATAAATAAATAAATAAAATACA
>NW_004524652.1:8879024-8903814 GCF_000260255.1 Octodon degus
TTTTATTTATTTAACTTGGTACAGGGTCTCACTATGCAGCTCAGACTCATAGTGATCCTCCTGTCTCAGCTTCCCCAGTGCTGGGATTATAGGCATGAGCCACCATGTCTGGTTTTAGAGGCTGGTATGGCGCACTCAGGGCCAACATGGCATGCAGTACTGGGGATTGAACTCAGGGCCTTGCATTTGCCAGGCAGGTGCTTAGACTGCAGAGCTATCACCTCAGCCCCGAGGTGTTTTTTAAAAGTTACTGTGCATTCTGCCTAGTAGGTGCAAGGTCCCAAGTTCGATCTCCATATCACTAAAAAAAAAATTTACTGTGCATAGAAAATGTCCTGGCCAGGTGTGATAGTGCACACCTGTAATTCCAGCACTCAGGAGGCTAAGGCAGTAGGATTGCTATGAGTTCAAGGCCAACCTGGACTGTATTGTGCATTCAGGACTAGACTGAACCACATAGTAAAACCCTGTCTCAAAAAAAAGAAAATTTCCCAAATTAGATTGCTTTAATATATAAATAGGTTATTGTTACAGAACAGAAAGGTTATGTTTAGAAATGTTATTTTCAGAAAAGTCATGTGTATACTTGAAATTGTGAATGCTCTGTAAACATGTAACTAAGAGCTGGGAGAATAGCTGCAAGGTTCCTGTGTTCAATCCACAGTATAGTACTGGATGAGAAAATGATGGTCTCTAATTTCTGAATAGAAGAAAGAGCTGTGAGAAATATAATGAAATGTCATGCTGTATAGTATATCCTCATTGTCTGTTAAGGTTTTATTACGCAGGCAAGTTTGGTTGGTGGGTTGTTTGTTTGTTTATGTTTGTATTGGGAAATTTAGGTTTGACTTTTTTTGTTGTTTGGAGACAGAGTTTTGCTATTCAGTTCAGGCTGACCACGAACTGACCAGTGATCCTCCAGCTGCACAAGTGCTGTGATTGTAGATGTGTTGTACCACCACACGCACTTGGGATTTGAGGGTTATCCTTAGTTTATCAGCTTTTCTAATAAAATGAAGTTAAGAGTTGCACTGCTCAACCCTTACTAGCTATTGAGATCATATGCTATTTTAAGGCAGATCCACTATGTAGCTTGTGGAACTTTTACTATGTTGGTCTCTTAAGAACTTTTCAGTGACAGAAAACAATATACAAGGAAATAAGCAAGATCTTTTAACATCTCACTTTTAACTGATTTTCTTTCCCAAGTATGCAAACTCTGAGAAAAAGATGAGGTACTATACATATACATTACTACAAGGCCTCACTGTGGTTCCCATTTCTTATCCTATGGCATTTCTCCACACTTCCCTAGGTAAAACACATCTAAAACCAAGGGCTGGCTTTTAATAACTGAGAAGAAACCATTCTTGAAGAACTTATTCGGCAATTGTCTTCCTCAATAACATAAACCCTAGGGTATCTATGTTTGTATTCCTAGAAGTATTTTGCTAAATTTACAATGTATTTATATTTAGATCTTGCATGTGATTTTATAACTCTGCATATGTGACAGTTTTGGTAGGGATAGTTCAACTCAAAAATAATCTCCTCTAGGGGCCGAGGAGATGGCTCAGTGGAATAAGCGCTTCCCTGGCAAGCGTGAGGGCCTGAGTTCAATCCCTGGTTCCACAAAAAAAAAAAAAAAAAATCTCCTCTATCAAACACAGTATAAGAGCTTTTTAAAAAATTACTATGAGCTAGGGCCAGGGAGATGGCTCAGTGGAATAAGTGCTTCCCTGGCAAGCACAAGGGCCTGAGTTCAATCCCCGTTTCTGCCAAAAAAAAAAAAAGGAAGCAGGAAACTGGAACAGGCAGGTTACACAAACGGAGGCCACCCATCAGTCTCACAGTGGGGAATAGCAGGAAAAGCCTGATATGGCTAAGTGGCTTAGGCCTACAATCCTACTATGAGCTAATAAGCATGATGGCACACACCTGTAATCCCAGCACTTGGGAGGCTGAGGCAGGAGGATTTCTCTGAGTTCGAGGCCAGCCTGGGCTACACGGAAAGATCCTCTCTTAAAACATAGTAATACTGGGTCTGGTGAGATGGCTCAATGGTCTAAAGCACCTACTTAGAACAAGCTTAGCAAAGCACAGGGACCGCGGTTCAATCCCCCAGCACCACACGCCAGCCAGCCCGCCCCCTGGTGGCTGAGCTGGCCACACACACACACACACACACACACACACACACATAAATAAATAAATAACATAGTAATACTAATACCCTCCCCTCTTTTTTTTGGTACTGGGAAACAAACTCAGGACCTTGTGCTTGCTACACAGGTGCAGTGCTGTTGAGCTATATCCCCAACCCAAAATCTAACAACAACAAAAATTACAATGATTCCCATTCATGTATCTGCTGGTGGTGTATTTTTTCATGTATTGGCAACAACAGGCCAATCTAGTGCTGCTTAATCTAGATTTATATTATTAACATAGTTGAGGTATAATTATAACTCATACACAGTACTACTTTGAGAAATTCATAGATTAATTCCGTATTTGGTGTGGAAATTATAATTTTACTGATTTGATTATGTTTCCAGTAAAAAATGGAAGTGCCCAAAAGATAATCTGTTTTTCTTTTATTCTGTTTGCTTGGTTTGTTGTATTCTTATAATTTTTATTCCCATAATACACTGCTATAAGTAATATTCAGAAAATATTGTAAGCCTAAAAAACAAACAGGAATAAGAAAACAAATGCATATCAGGATGTGGAAAAATAAAAATCCTCTCCGAGTGTGGTGGCATACCCCTGTAATCTCAGCACTTGGGAGGCTGAGGTGGTAGAACTGGCCCAAGTTTGCGGCCAGCCTAGTCTACATAGTAAGACCCTGTTCTCAACACCCCCCTCAAAAATAAATAAATAAAAATCGTCATACACTGCTAGTAGGAATGTAGAATAGTACAGTTGTCAAAAAATTTGGCAATTCCTCCTGAGGTTTAACACAAGAGCTATCATGCGTCCCGAATATTCTACTGGAGGGCACATATGCAGAGAAATGAAAATACTGACTACACAAAAGCTGTGTAGAAACACTACTTAATTCTATATATAATGCTAAAAAAGTGAGCATAAACCGCGAGGAACCCACTGATGAACAATGAACCAGCATTGATAAACCCTGAAAAAATGCTATGTGAAAGAGGTAGATATAAAAGCTTGTCATATATATATATATATATATATCAGTATGATCAGGGAGCTCTTTTTTTTTTTTTTTTGTATTTTAGGTAAGGGTCTACAGGGTGTTCAGGGTCTCACTACTAGACTGGACTCATAATCATTCTGTTTACAGCCTCCCAAGTGCTGGGATTACAGGCATGCGCCACCATGTCCAATCTCAATCGCCGTCTCAGTGTGCCCCGGGGTCGGGGCGGGCACAACAGGCCACAGAGCTTCTCATATGCGGTATAAGTAGACAGTACTGCCCCCAAAAAGCTTCCCTCTGGGAGGGTGGGGAGGAAGCAGCAGGGCAGGGCAAGCACACAAGAGATCTTGTTCTGAAAGGCCTGACTTGACTTACTAACTTGAGTAATGGGCACATGTCCACTCACCTATTAATCTTTGTATTATCTGTATTAACCATTGCTTAACACGTTAAATTTGAAATTAACAACCTGAAGCTGAGTAGATATGATAAAGTAAGGGGTGGGGAGATAGTTCAGTGGCACAAAAGTCTGCCTGGCAAGTCCAAGGTTCTATATTCGATCCCTGGTGCTAGGGGAGGTTAAAAAAAAAGAAGAAGTGCAGGGAAATGCAATCTAGGTCAGAGATTCAACAGAATGTCTGTAACGTGAGGCACGTATGCAATTTAAACTGTTGTAATGGTCACATTAAGGAAAATAAAAAGAACAGATATGATAAAATATGAAATGTGATTATACATTATTAGATTTTCTCATTAAGCCAAGGATGAAATTATTAGCTAAAAACAATCAGTAAACATTAGCGCCAAGGAGATAGCTCAGCGGCAAAAGTGCACACCTGGCAAGCACAAACTCCTGAGTTTGATCCCTGGAATGGCAAAAATAAAATAAAATAAAATAAAACATTAGACAAAAATTAGAAAAAATTCAGGGAGCTGGAACACAGGCTGAGAAAATGCTGCTTCAGCCCTTTGATTCATTCATCTTTTAATCCAGTCATTTATTTTTAAGGCTAATAATCATATCTGTTACCTCTTGACCAGCTTAATCATATTTGTGGGGACAGGGAGATGGCTCAGTGGAATAAGCGCTTCTCTGGCAAGCGCAACGGCCTGAGTTCAATCTCCGGTTCCACCAAAAAAAAAAAAGGAAAAAAAAAATCATATTTGTTACCTCTAATAAGCTAAGTTCCAAGGTTTTCTTCCTTCCTTATTATTATTATTTTTTTAAATTTTTTCATGCTGGTACTCCAGGCAGGCTCTTCACATGCTAGGCAAGCAAGCATTCTACTGCTGAGCTATAAATCCCCCATCCCACAAGATTTCTTGAATTTGTCTCAAAATCCCTTGATATCTATAGTATAATAAATTTCAAGCAAAAGAATGAAACAGTTATCAAGGAGGGTTCAGGGTATGTTCAGAGAACCTGCAGTAAAATAGAAATATACAGAGATTTCTGCCATATGGACACAGTTCAATGTACATACACCACTTGTCTGCATGCTACGTTTGATTTCTAGCACTGCAAAAAATAAATACATGAAAGATTTCTACCACAATGTACACATGTATTTTTTCACAAACTAGAAATTTCCTCAGAACAGCAAACTCTACTATATCAGTGACAACCAGATAATGGACGATCATGAATTATCTACCATTATCCATCATTCAGACAATGAATGACTTGGCCTTCCTTTACCAAAATCTAACTGGACTAGCAAGATAATAATGAGCATCAAAGGATAAGCTATGTTATCATGGCTTCAAATGTCAAGATTATATCTTTTTTTTGGATAGAGGGTCCTACTTTGCAGTGCAGGCTGCCTTTGAATGTGCACACTGACCTGCCTCAGCCTCCCAAGTACTGGGATTACAGGTGTGTACCACCACGTCCAGCTATACCCTCACTTGATACCTATATTGCTCTCAGCAAATCTCATGATCCTAGGTTGTCACACTTAAAGGACATTCAAAGACAACTTTAAGCATGTGTAGCTTCCTGCACATATGGTTTGATTTTTTAAAAATATTTGCCTAATGTACTGCTATAAACTGATAATCTAAAATGGTTAATGTTTTATTATAGGTATTTTAAATTATTTTTTCTGCGGTACTGAGGATTGACCCATGGAGTCCTCAGTCACCAAGTTACAGCTTCATATCCCGTTTTTCTTTAAAATTCTGAGACAGGACCAGTGAAATAGTTCAGCGGACTAAAGGCCTGTTTAGGCAAGCGCAAGGACCAGGGTTCAATTCCTGGTACCACATGTCAAGTTGGCCCTGCCCTTGGGTATGCTGAGCCAGCCACCAGAGTCTGGGCATAGTGGTACATGCCTGTAACCCCAGCACTGGGGAGGCTGAAAACAAGAGGATCACTATGAGTCCAAGCTATGTAATGAGATCCTGTACCAAACACTTCTTAAAAAACAAAACTTTAAAAAAAGAAAAATTCTGAGACAGGGTCTAAGTTGTCCAGGATGCCCTTTAACTCACTATCCTCCTGCTTCAGCCTATTGAATAGCTATTCCCAGCTTATTACTTATTTTTTAAAATTCTAGTTCACTGCTGGGAAGATAGCTCAGTAGAATAAGTACTTGCCTGGCAAGTGCAAGGGCCTGAGTTCAATCCCTGGTTCCACCAAAAAAAAATTCTAGTTCACTACTCAACACAGTACTTACCCTAAAATCATTCTTAAATTTCTTTAAATCATCAATCTGTTTTCTATGTTCAGAAACAGCTGGTGATATACCTGTAAAAATCAACAATTGTTAAATACAACCTTTAGCTTAAAATTCTTTTCATATAACACATTAGAATAACAGTTACCATCAAAATAGTAACAACTTTATACTAGGATTTATCAAACTATGTGTTTACATATATATATAACATCAGTAAAACTGAGCAAAAATATTCTATTCTGAGCATAAAATAAAGACACTTCTGCCAAATTCTACAGTTCTATCTGAAAACAATTTTTAAGATGCTAACCTTTATTTTCAGTTTTTGAGAAGGTAGGCGATGTTTCACTGGGTTTAATATTTTCTTTACTACCTGCAGGAGAGTTCTGCCTCTGATCATGAAGCCTTGAGTCTTTGGCTAAAGGGGGGGGAAAAAAAAAACAGAAAAAATCACCATGAGATAGTTAGAAAAGGAAAAAAAAAAAACAGCAATTGTGATTTCCTATTTTTTGTAAAAACACAAAGGCTTTTCTCCTTTGTAGGCACTCTATGAAGTACAAGTAATTATACTGTTACTGGTATTCAGTGGTCAGGGAAATTTAACTTTCATAATATCAGATATTAAATAACATATACAAAAAAACAATGGTATTATGTAAGTGAATAAGTTATACAAAAATGTAAATGTACATTCAAAATACATATTTAAAAATAAAATAAGGTTGATATCACAAAAACTCCTGACATCCCTGTCATACATACCCTCAATAGACGGGGTGACTGCTCTGTTGGATGCAGGACTTGCAGGTGTGGGAGATGCAGCTGGAACAGGCATGGCAACAATAGCTTCAGCTGGAATAACACCAGCTTGGGGAGAGGCAAGGACTGGCCCACTGGCAGTATTTCCAATACTGTTCTGTCTAGGAGACCGGGGTCTGTGAGTTTTGGGAGATAATCTCGGAACTAGAAAGGAAACATTATCGATTATTCTCAGCTCAAATGTCACCTCCTCAAAGAGGCTTCTCAGCCTCTATGGCGCCAGCAATAAACGTCTAGGTTGCTCCTCTCGAAGTCGTCGGTGCTCAGAGGCTTCTCTAAAGATTTAGGTGAAAACTGTCTTCCCTAGCTCCCATCCTTTATCCCATCATCTTGTTTGCTTTTCCAAATCATAAAAATAGTGGGGCTGGTGAGATGGCTCAGTGGGGGCTGGTGAGATGGCTCAGTGGTCTAAAGCACCTATTTAGAACAAGCTTAGTAAAGCACAGGGACTGCGGTTCAATCCCCCAGCACCATATGCCAGCCAGCCCCGCCCCCTGGTGGGCTGAGCTGGCCACACACACACACACACACACACAAATAAATAAAAATTTAAAAGAAAGAAAGAAAGAAAGAAAGAAAGAAAGAAAGAACGAACGAACGAACGAACGAACAAGGGCTAGCCAAACAGCTCAGCGGATTAAAGTGCCTGCAAGCAGGCACAGGGGCTGGGGTTTTAAGCCCTGGGCCTGCCATGCCAGTGCTGGTGCCAGTCCCACCCCAGTGCGTGCTGAGAAGCAATTGAGACTGGGCGTGGTGGCACAAGCCTGGAATCCCAGCTCTTGGGAAGCTGTAAACAGTGGATCACTACGAGTCTGATCTAGTAGTGAGACCCTGAACACCCTGCAGACCTTTCCCTAAAATACAAAACAAAACGAAAGTACATAATGTCTCAATCTGAGGCACAAAAGTTCCTACACAAAACTCTGTTATCACAACTTTTGTGTAATAAAAGCGGTTTTTAGTCTTGGGCTTATGGAATACCAAATGGAACTCTGCTCAAATGTATGACATTCAGTGACTTTATGCAGATACAATATGTGACTTAGGCATATCTTTGTTCTATGCAGAACATTTCCTTTTGCCTTTTATGAAAGTTGCAATTCATATGATTTATTTAAAATTTTAAAATGTAGATACTTTTTACTTCCATACCACCTTTGGGGACATAGTATAAAAGGCTTTTATATTCCGCCTTCTATCCCTGCCCCATCCTGGCTTTTTTCTTTTTTCTCTGCTTCTCTAACTCACATTATTAGCTGTTCAGTCCATCTGAAAGCATCAGTGTTTATCCTTACTTGATAAACTTGCTGTACTAAACACTGTGTTTTATAACATAATAACGGTCTTTCCTTCTAATTTCTCAGTTAATTGATCACTCAATCCTTTATTGTTTACTAACACTTGACAATTATTTAAATAAATGGAACTTGGTCAGGATGAACTGAATTCTGATAAATAATATGAGTTGAAGGACTTACGAGCTTGGAGGATTATGACAATTAGAGTAACTCACATGGTTGGTAGAACTTGTATCCAAAGTATCTTGCTGCTAATGTCTATAGATGCTGCTTAAATAAATACCAATTTCATTTTACTTTTGGTATCTAATCAGTGAGTACCTTAAGACATTACCAGGATACATTCACAGCTCCTCTTGGAAGCTATAAGGCTGTGGCACAATGGGGGTTGGTAGAGACCACACCATATTACTCTTTACTCAACTTACACAAGACCTCCCCCACCCTCTTCTGGGTCCAGGCATCCTATCTGGTTGTGATCCCTTTGTACAATTGGATTCCTGTACTCTCAGATCACGCTGGCTGGTACCCAGCACCTGTACTTACAGCTGGCAATCCCTGCCTACCTCAGAAGGAGAAAAGCAACAAAATCCGTGCTGTGGCTCCCTTCTGATTCTAAGGCTTGATAATACAGATACATTTGCAGTGAGAACAAGTAAGGTTATTCCCCAATATGTACACTTATAACACTGATTTAAGAACTTGAAAATCTCCCAAAGTCAGATTCATTGTATCTAGTCTGGTTTTTATATGAATGTTTTTGCAAGCTATCACTATTAAATCCAAATATCAGACAAGATGGGCTGAGACACAATGTTTTTCTGACCATGAGAGGACTCTTGTGGCTCATGGCAAATGACATGGCATCTGCTTGGGCTTTAGTTTGTAGAATACAATGCTTAAAATTTAACCTACCCCACAGCTTGTTGAGGATCTGTGAGACACTAAGTGCCCGTAAGCAAAGTGCTGACTGACTCATTCATTCATTCATTCATTCATTCATTCATTCATTCATTCATTCATCTTTTCGAGACAGGTCTCACTATGCTGTTCAGACTGGTCTTGAGCTCACTTCGTAGCCCCTGCTGGTCTCAAACTCACAATGATCTTCCTGCCTCTGCCTCCCAAGTACTAGGATTACAGACATGCACCAGCATACCCAGCTGACTGTCTTTTATTAAAAGTAAATTTCCTCATTAAGCCAGCACTGCTTTAAACCTCAGGCTTTTCCACTGGGAAAGCCCTGTTAGGAAAGAATTGGAGATATAATCACTTAGCCTCCATAAGTGGTGCTTGTGATAGAGAAGTTTAAAATTTTTCTATTTTTTCTTTTGCCTCAAAGTTCAGTTTATTGAAGACACATCTGTACAAGCTCTTTGATCAATGCTTGAAGATTTTGATGAAAATGAGATTAACTTATTTTTGTTATTTCAAAGTTGTGATCTGAGAAATTATCATCCTGTTACCATAAGTACATTCAAAATCCGAAACAGTTGTCTCATGTCCAGTGGCTCCAACTTTGAATAGTGCAGGTTTTTTCTGTTTTATGTATTTAGTACAGGGTCTACAGGATCTCACTACACAGATCATGATCCTCCTGTTTTCAGCCTCCCAAGTGCTGGGATTATAGGCACGCGCCACCAAGGTGCACTAGGGATTGAACCCCAGTCCTTGTGTCTGCCTAAGAAGGCGCTTTAATCCACTGAGCTATCTGGTCGGCCCTCTATAGTGCAATTTTGAAAAATATTTCATTTTTTACAGCTACACCTAGCTAAAATGACTGCAGCCGTAGCAAGCTGGAACAGGATTGTTTTGGTTAATTCAAAGCAGCATATTTGCAGTCTACAAGTTGCTTAGTAATCTTCTGTGGCTGACTTAAAAAAATGTCTTAACCATTGATCAAGGCAGGCCCATGAAGGCTGCTGCTTGTTACTATATCTACAGTTAGAATTAGTTGTCCTTTGTACTTGCTTTAACAAAAACATATCTCTACATATTTATTGATGCTTTCTACTAAATCACACTTGTCCTTGATCCAAATATAGTCATGTTTTATCCAAGCCAAACTTTCCTCACACTATGCTCCAAATTTAGTGTTTAGTGATCAGGAGCAAGTCACCCAAAGCAAGAACATTTTGGGCAATTACCAAAGCATTTCCCCAACATTCAAACATTCCATCTTCTGTCATACTCCTTGCTCCCCCGCTCCTACCAGGTTCTTAAAGCCTACCATTGGCATTTACTAAATCATCCATCCTTGACACACTTTTCAATGAATCATGATCTAGGGACTGCAAATTCTCTAAAGAATCATCTTGTTCTGGGCAACCACCACCAAGATCTGACTCAAATTAGCATGCAGTCTTCCCTGCATCTCATCCACGCAGTTCCCCACACATGGTAAAGTTGGATGAGAGTTATTTGTGATTGTTACTCTGGATAAAAACACCCATTCAAACTTTTCTACTGAAACTTTTCTACTAGTTTTAGCCTTTGAAGTAGGTAGTCCTGTAAATGTTATTCTACAAGTTACTTGTGATCCTAGCCACCATGAATGTTATGTTTGTATTTATGGATTATATAGCTGTTGAGTGGAACATCCTACTCCATTAGTATCATGCCCCAAATCTGTGATTGATCTCTAGCATTTATTATGCAATAAGACGCTTTGCCTGTATGAATACAAAGGACCAAGAACACATTTAAAAATTTCTTTTAAATGTGTGTACAATTGGCAGTTGACACTGAAAACTGTCATATAGCCCTTCTAAAATTATACCTGAAAGGGCTGGTGAGATGGCTCAGTGGTCTAAAGCACCTACTTAGAACAAGCTTGGCAAAGTACAAGGGACCACGGTTCAATCCCCCAGCACCACATGCCAGCCAGCCCCGCCCCCTGGTGGGCTGAGCTGGCCACACACACACAAATAAATAAATAAATATTTAAATATATATATTTTTAAATTATACCTGAAAAATATCCAAAAATAAACTGATCTAATTTCTATTGAAAAAAGAAAAGTAGAGGGCCAGTCAGATAGCTCAGGGGATTAAAGTGTCTGCTTAAGCAAGCACAGGGATGGGACAGGACAGCAACTGAAACTGGGTATAGTGGCATGCGCCTGTAATCCCAGTATGTGGGAGGCTGAAACAAGAAGCTTGCAAATCTGATCTACGTAGTGAGACCCTGTAGACCCTGTACTAAAAAAAAAGAAAACCATAAGAGGTGAGCTTATTCTTTTCTCCTTAAATAAGTAATACTAACATATACTTCTGAAGTTTACAGATCACTCTCTATGCTCTTTTCTTTTTTACAGAACTGGGGACTGAACTTAGGACCTAGCGCTTATTTAATTGAGCTATCTCCCCAGCCCTCTGTGCTCTTTCTTTCTTTCCTTTTTTTTTTTTTTTAAAAAAGAAAGTGTCTTACTATGTAGTTTAGGCTGGACTTGATCTCACAGTGATCTTCAGCACTGGGATTACAGGCCTGCATCACCATGCCTGGTTTGTGCTTTTTTTAAATACAGGGTCTTGCTGCACAGTTCTAATTCATCGTGATCCTCCTGTCTCAGCCTCCTGAGTGCTGGGTTTATAGGCATGTGCCACCATGTCTGGTTTCAGGGTGGGTATGCTGCACCCAGGGTTCTGGGGCCAGCATGACATACAGTACAAGGAATCAAACTTGGGACCTTGCACTTACTAGCCAGGAGCTTAGGCTGCCAAGCTATCTTCCCAGCCCTGTGCTTTCTTTCAACATCAATATCCACTGTGCAGGCTTAGGAAGATAGCTAGGCAATCTAAGCACCTGGCTGGCAAGCGCAAAGACCTGGGTTCAATCTCCGGTATCACATGCTACGTGATCCCAGGCCCACCATGCCAGCCACTGAAACCAGGCGTGGTGGTGCACACCTGTAAGTAATCCCAGAGCTGGGGAGGCTGAGACTGGAGGATCATCACAATTCTGAGCTGCGTAGCCAGATCCTGTACCAAATAAATAAATAAAACCAATCAATCTTTAAAAAAAGAAAAAAAAGATCCACTGTGCTGTAAGGAAATGAGGACCCAGTTTACCCAAAAGGGTTAGATAATATAAGGAAATAGTATAGAATGGATATTACATATGATTTCAAAATAAGTAACAGGCTTTACATTCTGTTATAAGCCAATTTGTAATGTTCAGACTCCACATTTAGAAAACATGGTTTAACTTACTTCATTCTAGTACAGAAGTTATGTTCTAAGATACAAGAACAACGGACAGAAATTATTACTCTTCTGTCATTTTTAAAATCAATATAAAGAACAAACTTGCAAGACTACTGTTTTCTTTGGGAGGAGGGCATCTGAGATAGGCTCTCCCTGCATAGTCCAGGCTGACCCCAAACTTGCAGCAATCCTCCTGCTTCAGCCTCCTGGGTGCTAGAATTACAGCACCTCAGCCAGGTTATTCTGGGTAGAACTATAATAACTACATTTTTACTCTCTTGCTCGTAATGTTGTTTTCAAAATTCATTTTCAGACTAAGTAATGTCAAAAGATTACAATTACATATAAACATTTTTTAAAACTTCTATTTTCTTGTTAATCTTCATCGAAGAACAACAAAGAAAACAGGAAGCACAAAGGAATTTACAGTACAATTACATAAATGTTTATCTCACAAATCTTTGCAATAGTATTTTTTTTTAGTAGTTTTGAAACACTCTTATTAAGTAGTTCAGGCTGCCTTTGAACTCATTATGTAAACTAGGCTGGCCTACATCTCATAGAGAGCCTCCTGCCTCAGCCTACATAGTGCTAGGATTATAGGCCATGTGCTACCATGCCTGGAAGTGCGTATTAAATAAAAGACATTTAACAACACTGGGTATTAAGCTTTAAAGATCTCTTTCTGTTAAAGTTTCTATGGCTGCATTAGATAAATGCTAAAAAGAAAAGCCATCATTGCATATTGTAGCTTGCCACAATAACCTGGGAGCAAAACATTAAGGATTGACAAAGTAGCCAAAGTGGTCCTAGCCTAACTGTAATACCTTCCCAAAATGTAATTTTTATACTTTTGTTTTGTTTTAATGTATTTGGTACAGGGTCTCACTACGCAGCTTGGACTTGTAGTGATCCTCCTGTTTTTTTCAACCTTCTCAGTGCTGGAATTATAGGTGTGCACCATCAGGCCTGGTCTCTGTGGTCAGCTCAGCAACGCCAAGGGTGGGGCTGGCATAGCATGTGGTGCCAGGGATCAAACCCAGTCCCTGTGCTTGCCTAAGCAGGCACTTAGTCCGCTGAGCTATCTCGCTGGCCCTACTTTTGGTAATTGTTGATCATTAACACACTCCCCAGGTTAATCACAGATTAAAGCTTAGCTTCTCCTTTGTATTGATATTTCTTATCTAGAAAATATATATTTGGGCATTAGTTCCATATATAGACATTACGGAAACACGCTCCACTATGGTCAAAATAAATGTTTGTGGAATGAATCAATGAGCAAAGCTACTAAAAAGATGGGAAATCTAAGTCTCTTCAAATAGTTACAAACTGTATTTGCCTTCTATTATAGTACTCCCTAACTCCCAACAACATTCATATTAATAGACCCCATTTATGGCATCATAAGACCATGAAGGCGCTGGTGAGATGGCTCAGTGGTCTAAAGCACCTACTTAGAACAAGCTTAGCAAAGCACAGGGACCGCGGTTCAATCCCCCAGCACCACATGCCAGCTGAGCTGGCCACACACACACACACACACAAAAAGACCATGAAGTATATTAGAGTGACATTACTCACTGAGAAAACTAAAATTGAGAAGATTGCATGACTTTCCATAAAATATGAGAAATAAATGGAGGAGCCTAAAACAAAAATGTAGTTTCTCCAATTCCTGGCTCATTCACTATTTTTAATATATACACTTCTAATTCCTCAAACAGAGCTTTAGTTCAACCCATTTTATAACTCAGGGAATTACAAAATGAACACTACAGTTACACCCAAAGCCAAATGATACCTACCCCCACTGACCACTGATGACCACGTTCCCCCTGCAGGACTGGTTCTTGCCACTGGAGGAGGAGTTGCTTCACTTGGTGGGTTGTGGGATACAAATTCTAGGCCACTGGATATGGAACCCCTCCCAGCAGAGACTCTGTGATTTCGAGGGTGCCGCTGGGCCTTTGGGGACATCCTTGGAGGCCCTAAGAAAGGAACAGTAAACATCACAAAAATGCTACAATGTCTATCAGTACTACTTTTCTGACAAATACACAAATTCTTCCTCATTCACTCAAGTTTCTCCTTGGTTAAAATAATGAAAAAAAGGAGGGGAGAAAAATATCCCATAACATCCATATATTTGGTCACACATAACTCAGAATCATTCTGTGGAGAGTTACAACTTTATAAATGAACTGTACATCCCTTTATTTTTAAAGAGAGGGATGAAGTTGGTGGTAAGAAATCCAACAGTAATGGGGCTGGAGAGATGGCTCAGTGGTCTAAAGCACCTACTTGGAACAAGCTTGGCAAAGCACAGGGACCGCGGTTCGATCCCCCAGCACCACATGCCAGCCAGACCTGCCCCCAGGTGGGCTGAGCTGGCCACACACACACACACACACACACACACACACTAAATAAATGTTAATAAATAAATAAATAAAAATTAAAAAAAAAAAGAAATCCAACAGTAAGATGCTGTAACTCTTAAAAGAATTTGGCAGTCTAGGGGCTGGTGAGATGGCTCAGTGGTCTAAAGCACCTACTTAGAACAAACAAGCTTGGCAAAGCACAGGGACCGCGGTTCGAACCCCCAGCACCACATGCCAGCCAGACCCGCCCCCTGGTGGGCTGAGCTGGCCACACACACACACACACACACACACACAAAAAAAAAAAAAAAAATAAAAAAAAAAAAAAGAATTTGGCAGTCTAGACTATATCAATTATTTGCAGGCACACAAAAATAAATACAATAAAATAGTAATGATATAACTACATAATGGAATAATTTCTACTTTATTATGGGGTTTTTTTGTTTGTTTTTTTTTGCAGAACCAGGGATTGAACTCAGGCCCTTGTGCTTGCCAGGGAATCTACTTTATTATGTACTTTTGCCTTTCTGCCTCAAATTTTCTAAAATGTACTACTTCACATCTTTGCATATTTATCCCCTTTTTCTTTTGTGGTAGTGGGCATAAAACTCAGGGCCTTGCATAGGACAACAAGTATTCTACCACTGACCTACATCCTCAGCCCTCTTTATTTTGAGATAGGGTCTGGCTAAGTTGCCAGACTAGCCTCTAATTTATAATTTTTTCTACCTTCAGCCTTCTGTGTAGAAAAATTTATTTTTTTACATTTTCTTCTTATAAGGAAACCTTAAGCAAATGCTTCATTGCTGAACTATGTCACAGGGAAAAATATTTATAAACAAAAGACTACTGATCCCCTGAACTAGTGAACTATATACATATACCGTTTTAAATTTTTCTAAGTGTTAGTTTATCGATCTGCCATGATCAACAGCTTTATAACTCATGGCTTAAAAGTGTTCTTGGGGACCTGCCCCTTAGCTCAGTTCTTTAGGGGCTGGGGAGATGGCTCAGTGGAATAAGTGCTTCCCTGGCAAGCACAAGGGCTTGAGTTCAATCCCTGGTTCCACAAAAAAAAAAAAAAAAAAGGTGTTCTCACCTGTAAGTAGTTTTTTTTATACCACAAAGCTACAATTCTGTTTTTTCTTTTCTTTTCTTTTTTTTTTTTTTTTTTGCAGTACCAGGGACTGAACTCAGGAACCTGTGCTTGCTAGGCAGGCACTTATTCCACTGAGCTATCTCCCTGGCCCTTAAAGTATGGCTTTTAAGATCACAGCAGTTGACACTTGGGAAGAAAATTTGAACTGTATGATTGTCAAAATTCTGTATCAGATTCTGTCACTCCATTAATAATTTGTCTCTCATGCTATCTATTGTGCATCAGACCTATGAAGTGAAAACATTAGACAGAACTGCTCTTACCACACATACAGAGGGAAACACACAGAAGATATCCTTAGTGTCAAAGCCAAGGATCTTTGCTCATATCCTAAGATCAAATTCTTCAAGAACACCAAATTAATATATATCCCAGATATAATCTCTTAAAAAACACTAAGGGTACAGGGTTTCCACTGGAAATAACCAGCATGGACGGATAATGCAGCAGGTGTATTTCTGTATGAACACCTTATATTTGAATGTGATAAAGATGCTTTCAATTCATGAACAAATGTAATTTCATCTCACATTACTTTTTATTATTACTATTTTTCCCCCCAGTACTGGGGATTGAACTCAGAACGCTGTGCTTGCCAGGCAGGCACTTATTCTACTGAGCTCTCTCCCTGGCCCCTAACACATTCTTATATAAATCATTTAGCAAACAAACGGACTATAATATATACTTCAACAGAACTCTGCATTTTAGTGGCCAGTATTAAGAGAAATTTTCTAGGAAAGAATTAACCTTGAAAATCTGAAAGATGCTATTCAATATTAAATGCTTTGGCTGAGGTCATATGATCTCCCTACCTATATGCCAACAATTTACTTAAAAGCAGCTGAAGGAAACTTTATTACTGTCAATATAAGCTATTTCAGTTATGATTTTGATGAACAGATCTGATTAAAAAATTAATACAAATATTCAACTAATATAAAAAAGGCATTATCATTTAGAAGACAGGCAATATTTAAGTTTATTCACTGCATTTAAATTAGAATATCACCTTCTTACAATATATCCAACTATTTGTTATATAGCAATGATGGATTTAGCATCAAATACTGAATAAGAGTTACATGATTTTTTTTTTTTTTTGCCAAAAACATGATAAAAAGTCTAAAGATCCACATTTATCCCTTTATTTTGGAGACAGGGTGTCACTGTACTGGCCATGGCTAGATTCAAAGTTGCAACCCTCCAGCCACTTAGCCATATACCACCATGTCCAGCCCATATCGATTTTTCATCAACAATGTTATTGTAGATCAAAGACTTCTATCAGATTAAATCAGCCTTTCACCTCAATATTACAAAGCTAATTTAAAAAAATTACTCCCAAGAGCCAGTGTGGTGGCACATGCCTGTAACTCCAGCACTTGGAGGTTGAGGAAGGAGGGTTGCATAAGCTCAAGGCCAGCCTGAAGAACACAGTGAGACCCTGTCACAGAAAACAAAAAAATGAACAAACTCCTCAAAATTTAGAGGTCCTCAGATACTCTAAAATAGAATCTGTTTTTTTCTTTTGAGATCAGGTCTTGTTAAGCTAAGGCTCACTTTGTAGTCCAAGCTGGTCTCAAACTGACATTGATCCTCCTGCCTCAGCTTCCAGAGCGCTGGGATTACAAGCACGTGATTACAGGCATGCGCCACCAGGGCCGGCTCACAATTTGTATTGAAATTTGAAAGCAGGCCTACAAATGCAGCTAAACAGAGTATCATGTTCAAACAAAAATCCTTAAAACACCATTCCTGCCTATGATCAGCAGGAAGGTTCACTAGCATATCACCCAAGAGGCTATAAAATGACACATTCTACAGTCAGTCCAACAGTGGGTACATATAGTTTATTGTCCACCATTATCCACTGCATCTACTATCAGGAAAGAGAGCCCTGAGTGGACCTTCCTGGGGCTGTATACAGGCATTATTACCAGGCAGACAGAGAATAATTCCCCTTTCTTTCAATTCAGGATAATTCATAGCATCACAAAGTATCGAATTTCTCTCTAACAAATAAAAGGTTAATAGAAATAGTTTTAACAAACTAAAGTTAAAACACAAAAATTATAGATTATTAAATAATGAAGAGGAAACTATTTTATAATTATAAATTCACATAGGAGTTGAACAAAGACAAACAAAAACATGAACAAATTGTGGTATTGTACCTTCTGAAGACATGCGTTTAGGCATAGTAGAGACAGGAGCTGGAGAACCATGAGCAGAGGGGTGAGACGGGGGTCTGGATGGCCGCGAGGGGGGCCTGGAGGGCGGCCGTGTAGGGGTGGCTGCCCGAGGTGGAAGAGAGTTGGGACCTGACTGGTAGCGAGAAGGTGGGCGAGAGGAAGGAGATGGGCAAGGCGATGGCCAGGGAACACCTGACAGAACAAATGATATGAAGGAAAGTATAAAAACTAAAGAAAAAAATGAGGGAAAAAAGTAAACAGAAAAAAAGTAAAATGACAAAAATGATTTCTTGTACATTTTTAACCCTTTGAGGACAGTCATTTGATTTGTGATAAGTTTTAGCATAACTCAACTGACACAAATGCACATTTTACTTTACTTCCTTAAAATTCAGTCTGTTTAAATGAATACACGTTCCCAAAGGGTTAATTAGGATCTACACATACTACTGAAGAAGACAGTTAAGACTTTGCCTAATAATCCTGCTTCTGTAACTATTTCTCAGTAAACAACTGTTACAAGGAATATAACATACTATATATTAAATAATTCCACACAATAAAACACAGTAATTCCTACTCAAGATTATTTACTGAATTAGTTTTAGCTCTGAAACATAACAAAAATAAGCAGCAACTATTATAACTAATTTTTAAACCTGGATTTTTACAATCATATGTGATTGTTCATCAGGTTTTTATCTGAATATAAAGTTCACTTTGAAATCTCATTAAAGAAGTCCCATTTAAATAGAAATAAACTATTTCCAATTTTGAGGGTCAACAAAAGTAACAAATGGTAATACTATTCTGTTTCAAGACGAATCTCTTAATCTCATTAAACCAGAAAAGTGTTTACAATTAAACACTTATCTAACAGGCTACTTAATAAATAATGCAACTGCAAAGCAGTCACCATCAAATAAAACACACTAATGGATACACACAGGTCAAATAAGGTTGACATTTACTAAGACAGACAGGTTACTTACCTTAATCTTACGAAACAGTCCAGTTCTCCTCTCCAGAGGGCTTCACACACTTGAGTATCACACATGTTTCCCAGCCCCCTTCATCTTTTTACTTTGAAAATTCTGCTTATGAACAACTAAAAATCTTTACTCAGCAACTAAAGAAATTTCACCCCCAATATTAAGTACAGAAAATACTCAAGAGTGTTCATTTGGAGAGGAATTCTGGAAAAAAGACTAAATGAAAACAAATGAAATTGGAAACTTAAGTGTTCTCTATTTTGTCTTTCAAATTTTCTGATTTAAATATTCAAATTGGAAAATCCATTCTTTTCCTGGAGGCAGTAGCATATTACTGCTGTTACTTATCACAGTTCTGCTGTTCAGTATTCCAGGATTTCATAAACCATAAGGTTTCATAAACCATAAGGTATATCTGATCTAGATTTAGAAGAATAGGAGAAAATATCTCCCTACTAAAAGACTGGTTTATTTTACATAAATTGTTCAACTATAACATCCACCCTTAGAGACTAAGAATTGTTTCTGTTGCAACTTGAAGCACATTTTTCACATCACTTTCTTCACATGACCATCTTGTGCTACAACTTATCTCAAATTCTTTTATTTTTATTTTTGGGAATGGTCTACAGGGTGTTCAGGGTCTCACTAATAGATCCAACTCATAGTGATTCACCTGTTTACAGCCTCCCAAGAATCAAATTTTTTTCTTTTTTTCTTTGGAGACAGGGTCACACTATATACTTAAGGCTGGCCTCAAACTTGCAGCCATCCTCCTGCCTGAGCCTCCCAACTTCTGGGATTACATGCCCTGCTTCTTATCCTTTCTTGATGTAAGCAGAATATAAATACATAAATAATAATTAAAATGAATATATACTAACCACTGTTTCATATATCTTTGTTCTTTACATATAAACTAAGCCTAAATTATTTTATTATCCAGTGTATTTCAAATTGAGAACCTATCCAAAGTTTCCAATTTCTTTATATGTGAAATACTTTTTGGCTATGTCAATGTCTGAGATAAATTTTGCACCTTATCTTTTAAAAGTACTTTGTCATGTTGAATATTGTATATACCAGTGATTTACACAATATTTTGCTAATTGTAAAACTACAAATCTTATATATTCTAAAGTATAAACTCTATAAAACTCATTCATGGCGTGCACATTCTTGTCGATTATGTAAAAAGTCTTTTTAAGTCGATAGAAAACTATGTATCTGATCAATGATATTGACAAATTTGGTCAAAATACTTGCCTCCATTAACTACTCTTTGGTCTGAACCAGAACTCGGGTTGAAATCTGAAGTGTGAGAAGTGGATCTTGATGGCATGGAGCCGGATCCAGGCTGGCCCATACGCGGTGAATTCTGTCTCCCACTTCCCCAAGATATGACTTCTCTATTTCTTTGTCCAGGAGGAATATATTTATTTTCCCTGAAAATGAGAGATCTTCTAAATCATTTTTTCCTAAAAGGCACCAAGCTAATGAAACATGTCTAAAAGTAATTTAGGCAGATGGGAATGTTACAAAAAGATTCAACACTAAACCAACTGCTTCACTCCTCTATTCTTCCATCTTACCATCTAGTTCCAGCCTTTGACTTTCCCCTTCCCTCGTTCTCCCCTAAGCACAGAGTTTAAGAGACATGCTACTGAACATGTTGATTCAAATCACCAGGCTCTAGCTGTCAGCATCTTCAAAACATGATGCATCACTTGCTCTACCAGGTATCTGTAGATGTTTCTCCATTCAATTATTATGCATAAATCAAAAACCCCAAAGCCCCTCAAATGCAGTGTCACCCTTTAACCCCTCTCCCTTATTCTGTTCCCTATCTCTATTATCAGTATTACTATCGATTTAGTTATCAAATTAACCTCAGGGTCAACACTGGATTTTCTAACCTTTTTACCACTTGCCTTGGTCTAGCTGGTTACTAAATTCTTGCAATTAAACTACTGCAATGCACAACAGGACTCCCTGCCTCACCGCTCTTCAATGGCCCAGGGTCTGTTCCCCTACCTCCCACCCAGAGTGCTCAAAGTCCTTCCACTACCTCAGTTCTTAGCACTGTCTATCACTGCACTCACAACACAGGCCTTGGTGTCTTCCTAATCTCTGGATTCTTTCACAATGCTGTTTCTGCACTGTCTCTTCACTAGGAGAGAAATTCTTCTTCCATACCCCTCTGAGTAGAAGGCAGATCCCATTTTCTGATCACAGAATGTCACCCTGTGAGTGAGGCTTTCTTGACCACAAAGGTGATACTAGTTCCTTCTCAGTCTGCCTGTTCTTAGTATTTCAAACACATCTTTAATCTAGCAATCATACTGCCCTGTTACTATGTTGTGTGTGTTCTGCTCTGCTGATTATTTTTTAGCAGCTCTCCAGGACCGTGGCTTACTTTTCACATATACTTAGCATTTTGGCTCCATAGAGACCCTTCAAAAAAAAATCTTCCAAGATTACCATAATCTTTAACAGAACCTGAAACCAATTCCATTTGCATTCTCTACCTAAGCTTGATTAAAGGGAAATAAGACAATAATAATAATAATACACCTTCTCACACAGACCTTGAGTTGTGTATCCAAAATACTGCATCATGATTCCTTTAAATACCTAGTGTTTGCGCTGTGCCCTTCGCGTTCACTGGGATTTCTCTGAACTGCTGTGTACTTGTCTTCCTCGCTCCTATCATCATTTTCCAGGGCCACCCGAGCTTTGTACTGAGCGCTTGATTCAATTTCTTCTGCTAACTGGTTTGCCCTTGCTTCTCGTTTTAAAAATTCTTCTGAGTTATCCCTTTCTAAGGGCACGCTAAAACATGAGGAAAATAAAATAAAACTGATTATTTTGATTATTGTATATTACAATAAACTATTATGAAAGTTTAGGGTTTAAAATATTGGAAAAATGTCAAAGTTACTGTGCTCGGTTTATAAATGGAAAAACATTTAGTATTTCAAAAACTCATTTAACAGATCACCTTAACTCTGGCAAAGTTAATTTTTTGCAATTTAAAAACAAAATCTCTTTTGAGCACAAAAATGAGGCATGGGGCTGGCAAGATAGCTCAGCAGACTACACATGTACTTAGGCAAACACAGGGACCAGGACTCGATCCCCAGCACCACATGCAGCGCCGGCCCCATCCCAGGGCATGCTAAGTCAGTCACTGAGAGGAGGCAAGGTGGTGCACACCTGTAATCCCAGCGCTGGGAGGCTGAACACACAGGAGGATCACTACAAGTCCAAGCTCATAGTGAGACCCTGTACCAAATATGTTTAAAAAAAAAAAAAGGAGGTATGGACATAGTCCCTGTTTTAATGGGCACTTACCAGCCTAAATCATAACAGAATAGTTCTTTTATGTAATTGTATAACTTTAAAAACACAGAAACATTTATTTAACATGATAATTTAGCTTGATGAAAATCAAAGACAAAATAAATTAAAATAAAAACAAACTTTTAAAACTTACGTATATGAAGATAAACTGCTATCATATGTAGACACTACACCATAATTTTCTTCATTATATCGAAACATATCATTGGGGTCCCATCCATTAGACTAGAAGAAAATGAAACTTATTTTTCAAAATGACAAAGTACTTGTCTTCTTTAATTCAGTTACAATCAATATTTACAATAGCAATAGCTAATAAACTAGTTAAATCTAACAAATACAAAATAATCAGATATTTTCTTTAAAAATGTTTTAAGGAAAAATTTTCTTCTACATATCAGTCCCTCAAATTGGTAAGTAACTATACAAAATAATTATATTTGAGGTTACTAGAAAAGTTTACAACATTTTAGTTACTACACAAATTTACAGCTTTGGGATCATGGTTCCCTTCCTGACCTTCAGCATACCTAGAACCTTCGTGAGATCACCACCAAAGGGCCTATGGAAGGGAGCCAAAAATATTTCAAACATTTAGGAGGAAGATGAGAGAAACAAAAATTTGCCCACTGAATCACCTTCAAAGTAGGACTACAGTCATAGACTTCAGCCACCATCCCCTTCCTCTTAGAAATGCTAGAGGGAAAGGCAGCATGGGACAATCAGTGGACCAGATCACAAGGGCTGGGTTTTATTTACAACTCTTCCTCTTTCCTCCTCCTCCTCTTCATCTTTCCTCTTTTTCCTCTTCTTCTTCTTTTTTTTTTTTTTTTTGGTGAAACATGGTTTCACTACCATGTTCAGGCTAGCCTTGAACTTACTTTGTTGCCCAGGCTGGCAACCAACTCGCAGCAATCCTGCCTCACCTTCCCAAGTGCTGGGATTACAGGCATATGCCACCACACCTGGCAAGGACTGGACCTTACAACTGGTTCTACAATTAGCAATTATGCTACCTCAACAACTCTAGATATGAGTGCCCTAATTACACTTACTGTGCAAATAATATTTTTGTCTACAAGGAAACTACAGAAAACTACTACTCTCAAAAGCTAAGCTACATAGTTTTTTTTTGTTTTTTTTTTTATTTTCTGTTATGGTACTAGGGATTAAACCCAGGGCCTCTGCACTGGGTTTTACCTGTAGCCCATTTTAAAAATTAAACTTTTATGTTAAAGCAAGATAATACTGAGTCATAAATTGTCCACTCTGGGCTAGAAATTATGACCTTCCAGACTTGGATTCAGAAGTGCGAAGATTACTGGCATGTGTCACCATATCCAGCAGGCTGTATTCTTTAATCTATAACAATCAACTAATTGAGGCAAATAGTGAATAATCCTCATGGGCAAGATTTAATGCCTGATTAATCACTTATCTATTATTTCACCACTTCCTCCAAAGCCAGACTGACTGAGCAGTGAGAAGCAGGAATATCCAGACACAGCCCCTACATATCCCAGAAGAGTAGGCCTAACATCATGCAAGAAATGCCAATACACAAGCTGGCATTAGAGTTCACCCATTAACCTGGGTCCTCCCATGTTGTTCTGATAAAACTGCCATTATAATTTTATCAGTAACCTAATCCTTTGACCTAACAATTACAATTATCAGTGGAGGCTAAAATTATTTAAATATATATGCCCTGTGTAAAAAAACACATCAGATAAAAAGATATCTAGTGCCAAGTAAAGACATTTCAATCCCAGCATGCACACATAACTATTATCAACAGTTTGTGGGTATAAATTCAGATTACAGCCCAAGATGGCCTTGAACTTGCAGCCCTCCTGCTTCAGCATCCTAAGTGGTGGTATTATAAGGACGCAACACCACAGTGCCTTGCTCTTCCTTTTTTTTGCTTCAATTCAAATCAGACCTATTATTCCATAGCTTGTTTTTTGTTTTTTTTTTTCTAATCCTGAATTATCATTTCATACTGGAACATCATTCTTTTGATATAGAAAACTTCTACTGAATATCAGAACATAAATCTATATAGTTCATCCTCTACTGCTGGACACGTAACTAGTGAAACAATGCTGCAAAAAATATCCTCATATATAATTAATGATTGGCATTAAGATTATGTTGGAGCACAAATTCTAAGTGCACTTAAAATGTTGATAAACACTGCCTGCATCACTCCAGAAAGTCTCACATTATCTACACTTAACTAACATGGTAGAAGAAGGCCATTTCATCCCAGATAAATGATGTGATGCTCCTTTAAGAATGGTTATGTTGGGTTCTACACGAATCTTTGTTTGATAATAATGCCATGCTGCCTATAAATGTCTAGTCAGGTAAAGTCTGAGGAACAGAAAATACAAATTACTGTCATTTTTTAAACGCTGAACATAGTTATCTCTGTTCTCAATGAAAGGCTCTTCATTTAATTCAGATTTTACTACCTAAATACACATTTTTGGCAAGACTTTACCTCTTTATGCTGTATATA
>NW_004524652.1:8904964-8912306 GCF_000260255.1 Octodon degus
GGCATGCACCACCACGCCCAGTCTCAATCACCTACTCAGGGTGACCCAGGGGCAGGGCCGGCACATAGCACATGCAAGCACTTTAATCCACTGAGCTATTTGGCCAGCC
Organism: Octodon degus; assembly: GCF_000260255.1. Taxonomy (NCBI): domain Eukaryota; kingdom Metazoa; phylum Chordata; class Mammalia; order Rodentia; family Octodontidae; genus Octodon; species Octodon degus. The sequence continues at coordinate 8,905,074 of NW_004524652.1, forward strand.
CTTCTATACTCCCTTAAAGATAGTCTACCAAACATTTGATTTGCAGTGAATATGTCAGAGGAAAAGCCAAAATAATGTGATAAGACACTTCTTTAAAAAATGTATTTGGTACAGGGTCTCACTACACAGCTCAGACTCGAAGTGATCCTCTTGTTTTCAGCCTCCCAAGCGCTGGAATTACGGGCATGGGGCCACCACGACCGGTCTCTGAAGCCAGCTCAGCACACAGACAGCATGGCAAGTGATACTAGGGATCAAACCCTCGTCCCTGTGCTTGCTTAAGCAGGCTCTTAGTCTGCTGAGCTATCTCACTGGCCCAACAACAGATACTTTAAAAAATATTTTTGTGTAGAAAATGATTCCAATTTATGGCCAAGAAAATTATATGATTTTTTTTTTTTTTTTTTTTTGTATTTTACAAAAGGGTCTACAGGGTGTTCAGGTCTCACTACTAAGTCGGACTACTAGTGAGCCTCCTGTTTACAGCCTCCCAAGTGCTGGGATTACAGGCACGTGTCACCATGCCCAGTCTCAATCACCTACTCAGTGTGTCCCAGGGGTGGAGCCAGCAGGACAGACAGTCCCAGCGATTGAACTGCAGGCCCCTGGGACTGATATAATCTTAATTCAACTACATTATGGATTTTCTGTCCCTAAGACAAGAAGCCTAAAATAAAATGTACAATGGCCACCTTCTCTCTAGGTAAAGTTACGAGACTTATTCTCCAAGGTTTTCAAAGTTAAACACACTGGCCATTCTCAGGGTTTCCAGTTTAAATTTGTAGACTGCTTACTGTCACTTATTCACAAGGAAATAATTACTGAGCACAAGACTAAATCACATCCCTACTTAGCCCTCACAAGTAAAATAAGACTTTCTTTTAAGAACACTTCTCTTTATTGTCTGAGAAAAAGGCTCGACTTTGTACAAATGAAGCTCTAAACATATTCACTAGAACAATAAACACAGATTTAGATGATGTCCAAATGAGAGGATATCATCCACACATTGCAATAACCAGAGTCTGCTAACCCTCAAAGAGTATACTTACAACATCGTTTTCCAAAGCCTCTAGTTCCTCACTGGCTGTGAGTTCACCCGCATCCCAGGGCTCCAAGTCCTTCTCCTTGTGTTCACCATTCACTTTAGCACTAATAGCAGAGTCAGTAAAAGCATCTGAAAAAGTGATTATGGTTGAAAAATCATACAATCAAATACTGATCATCAACAAAGACAGGTATTTTAAAAAATGCAAAAAAAAAAAAAAAAAAAAGGCTGGGGAGATGGCTCAGTAACAGACTATCCAAAAACCATGCAACATTTGTAATAGGTATAACATGTGTAAGAGGGACACTAGATAGAGAAGAAAAAAAAAAAAAAAAAAGAGTGGCTGGGGAGATGGCTCAGTAGAATAAGTGCTTCCCTGACAAGCACAAGGGCCTGAGTTCAATCCCCATTCTCCTCCAAAAAAAGTGAATTTCTGATATGCTTTCAAACAACTTGATAACTAGCATCATAGATGACTATTAAGGGTTTTTTAAAATTTGACATTCTTCAATTAAGCTTCTCAGCACATTTTAGGTATACATAATAATCACACTCATCATAGGAAAGTCATGCCTGTACATGATAAAACTTGATTCTTCTTTACCCCCACTCTCCTATCCTCCTTTCAACCTCTTCCCCTACATTTTGTTTTCATTTTTTCCTTCTTTTCTCTTTATTTGTTTTCCTTTTCAACCCCCCCACCTCCCTGGTTCTCATTTGAACCCCATCTTCCTATTTCCAGTATCTATTACACATTTTGGTCCTTATTTCCACCCTCTGTTTCTCACACCAGAGATACAATGGGTGGAAATTTACGCATGTGTATTCAATTTACTTCACTTAAAGAGTATGGCCTCAAGGTTCATCCATTTACCTAGAAATGTCTCAAGTTTCTCCTTTATGGCAAAGCAGTACTCTGTTGTGAAAAAAAAAAAAAACCCACATCTTCTTTAGCCATCTATCAGCTGATGGACATTTGTGCTGTTTCTAAGATTTAGCTATTGAAAACTGTGCTGCTATGATGCTTTTAATTCTTTCAGGAATATACCAAAAAGAGGAACAGCCAGGTCAAATAGAATCTCTACATGATATGTATTTTAATATACTCACATAATTAATTAATTAAACATAACTTTTTTGTTTCAGAAGTGACCCAGAAAATTTCTAATTAGATATATCTTCACAGCATAGTCAAATATATAGATGTTTAACTTTCCAAATCTAAGAGATCAGTATCCTAAATATACTGTTGCCAACCGTAAATGATACTATTCTAAGTAACTTATCCTTTCACAGAAAAAAGTTAAGACCTTACAGTGTTACCTGCTCCCAGAAAGTTCAAATGGCAGATCTACCTAGACCTCCTTTAACACAGTCTCATCTATTTGTGACATCTCCCACTCATTTACTAATATTAGTGAGGAGCTGTAGCTTGTAAGAGTAATGCGACATGTGCATATTCAGCCCACCATACTGCTGTCTGCCAAAGGAAACTTTCTCTAGCTGGACTGCTTTTCAGTACTAGATCCACAGGCTGGAGCCTAGCTGGAACCTGTTACTAGTAAGGCTGAAGTACCTCTTCTTTTTTTTGCTCTGAATGCCTTCAGGGCAGGTTTGGCTGGCTTGAGTTGTGGGGATCCAACCAAAGCAACCTGAGCCTGACTGCTTTGTTGAAGCAGCCACTTAAAGAACTGAGCTAAGGGGCAGGCCCCTGGCAGAAGTACTTCTAATCTGACCCTGCGCAGAGTACTAAAGGCTCCCAGCAAGTTGTCACAAAGAGGAAGACCCTGTTTAAGTCAGGCACACAATTTTGCTTCCAAATAACCAATTCTGGAGGGATTTTGCTTAACTTGGCACTGCTTCTGTAACTGCTAGTGTCTCCCTATTTGTCAAGGAGATATCAAAGTAAAAAATTTGATCAGACAAGATGGGCTCGGTGATATACATATTCGTAGAATTCTAGCAGGCTGATGCAAAACAATCACAAATTGGAGGCACACCTGGGCAACTCAATAACTCAGTGAACCCTTGTCTCAAAGTAAAATAAAAATTAAAAGGGAGAGGAGGAGGAGAAATGAATAAATCTGAGCGGGCAAATTTAGGCAGGGCACTGAAATTAGCTAACTCATCTCAAACTAGGGCACGGATGTGTATGGATGCACATTAGGGAACAAAAATATTATACCCATGTGCTCAGCCACCAGCTCCACCAGCAGCAGTGCTATCACTGCTAGCAACTGTAAAAGCCAAGAGCATAGTAACAGAGAGTTCTCCAGAGCAGCCAGCCTCAGCTGGGAGTGGGACACAGCACTCAATAAATGATCATACTAAAAATAAATAAATAAAAAAAATAAACGATCACAGTACTGTAGAAAAAGCTACAAGATTCTAAGAGACTGATACTGTCTTCCCAATATACCATCTTCAGCTGGAAGCTGGGTACGGCCTTTTTTAAAAATTTAGCTTTAATAGTCGCCTCCACCAGGTACCCTCTCTTTAACGGCATCTTTAAGTTGTAAGAGTTCTTCATAAAAATTAATTTACCCATGTGTACTGTTAAAAATATGAAATGTTCCAAGAAAACATCAAATAATTTACACCAGGACTGAGAAATTCCTTTAATTTTTCTTAACACTAGAAAACTACACTACAGGAATTTGAAACCAGTTCTGTGGACATCTATGAGAAGTTACAGGATTATTAATTTATATATAAAATCCTGTTAAAGTTTCAGAAAGCTATATATTTTGTTAAACAAATCATTTAGCTTGAAACTCAGCATAAAAAGATAGAGCTTTTATTCAAGAAATTAAAGCCAGATAGGGGTTCGATCCCCAGCACCACATGCTGCCCTCCTGCCCACCAGGTGCACTAAGCCAGCCACTGAGACCATGCTTGTGCACCTGTAATCCCAGTGCTGGGGAAGCTGAAAACAGGAGGATCATTACAAGTCCAAGCTGCGTAGTGAGACCCTGTACCAAATACATAAAAAAAATTACCAGATGTGATAAAAATACTTAGTTTTATTCTATACTTTACTCTGTGCCTTATAAGCATCCACTGTACAAAAGCCTCTAGACTACAGGGGGAAAAAAACAGCAGCCTCTCAACACTTCCCATCGCCCTTTCTGGGTAGAACCTAGTCGTCCAGACAGCAGTGCCATCCAGTGGTAGTTAGGAAGAAGCACCTCATTCAAGGATATTTTTAGGTCATGCTAAGGAAACAGGGTTAAGGAGTCTTCTCCAATCTCTCCTTTTAACTCTTAGTGAACTATGGCTCTGGAAAATTAAACTTACATAGGAAATTTAAAGAGTCTGAACACAGGTCAAATAATTAAAATGTTAGTGCAATGAATAAATATATAAAAACTAGTTAAAAATAGAAAAAACTAGTAAATGACATGAAACTGAAGTAATAATCATTCACATCAGACTTAAGTTCAGAAATGCTCAAATGGTATTGTAGAAAGGACTTCACCAAAAACTATCCACTATTCATTTAATGTAAATTAAATGTTTCTTCTCGACACTGAAGTTCTAGATAAATAAGAAAACATTTCAATTTTATTATTTTAATCAATTATTATCGCTACGGCATCTTTCAACTACTAAGCACATTTTCCTACCACGTACCTTCAATTATAAATGGGCCTATTTATGTATGTAGAGTATCAACTGCAGTGAATGCTAATCCGCCAACTAAGTCACCTGTTCATTTTTGCACATAATGATCACAAATCTCCAATGAAGCAAGTTATGTACCAGACACTGGTATAAGCAATAAAAAGTCATGATCAGCAAGGGAGACTCTAAAGAGGAAGGAAAACTTGACCTTGCTCTTTAAAAAGTAACATTCTGCAGAATACAGTATAGATATTTTAGCTGGAGAGTAAATTCAGAGTAAGATGATCAAGCTTGAAGTTGGGGTTAGGAGTGTTCAATAGGTAGGATACAGCAACTTGCTCAAAACTGCACTGGTCCTGAGGTGCAAGATATGAGGTTGAAAACAAGGACTACTGGAAAGGGCCCAGAATTGCAAGGTACCTACAGGGTCTCACTACACAGATCAGACATGAGTGCTCTTCCTGTTTTCAGTCTCCCAAGTGCTGGGATTACAGGCCCATGCCACCACACCCAGTTTCAATCACTGTCTCAGCACACCCCAGGGGCGGGGTCAGCACAGAACACCAGGGATCAAATCCTGGTCCCTGCGTCTGCCTAAGCAGGTGCTTTAATTCACTGAGCTATCTGACTGGCCTCTTAATATTCTTTTTGACACAGGGTCTTGCTACGCAGTTCAGATTCGTAGTGATCCTGTTTCAGCCTCCCTAGTGCTGGGATTACAGGCATGCATCACCTGGCCTGGTTCTGGAGCTGGCACAGCATACAGTACCACGGATCAAACTTGGGACCTTGTGCTTGCCAGATAGGCACTTATGCCACCGAACTATCTTTGCAGCCCCCAACTTTATTTTAATACTGGGTACTGAAGATTCTGTACAAGAGATGGGATAATTAAATAAACATAGTGCTTAAGAATTTGTACCAATGGCCAAGACTAACTAGAAATGAGGAATCCTGAGAAAAAATTAATTTGGAGATACTAGCACTGTTTAGATTCAAATTATCAGTGAAAATAGACAGGAAGATAAGAATGTGGGTAAGTTATTACCAAACAAAAGTTTACAGAGCGAGGGAAAAAAAAAAAAAAACTTTTTCCATAAATGGAAGGCAAGATTTCACACATCTGTTATTTTACTTCAAGTTCCTGAGGAAAAAGGAACTGTTCCTGGAAGTATAACATCCAAGGTCAGAACAATAAATGCCAGGGATGCAGCTCAGAAGCACAGCGCCTGCAAGGTCCTACGTTCAATTCCCAGTATGCAAAAAGGGGGCAGGGTGTCAGAACAACAAACACAGCAGGCTTTGCAACAGGTACCTTATATACATCTAATTTTGCACAAGAATGATCACACATCCTATTGTATTATTTCCTTGAAGGATTTTTGCTTTTATCTTCCAAACATATTTCATGAAGTTTTACTACTTTGAAACTAGAAAAAAAAGAGAGAATCTGGCCCAACTATAACAATTACAAAATTATCTGGGATAGGAGAAGGAATTCTACAAAACAGAGATGCAGAAATAGCTCTGGATCTCAGTGGGAAAACCATTAAGTCAGTAACAAGTGGCAGAATAGATGAAAGTGTGTTCTCATTCTGGGGATCAAACCACAGCAACCTGAGCCTGACTGCTTCGTTGAAGCAGGCACTTAAAGAGCTGAGCTAAGGGGCAGGCCCCCTGTGTTCTCATTCTGAGGTGTTAAAAATTCAGTGTTTATCCTTAAGAGTAGAAAGGAAGATTTATATTAAGATATAAGGATATTAAAATAATACATACTGCTCCAGGATACAAATGGAATTTTAAAAAAATATCCTTTCATAACAGCATCTGAAAATGGGATGTGGTGGTGCATGCCCATATTCTTAGCATTGGCTAGGCTGAAACAGGAATATCACTGTGAGTTATAGACTGGCCTGAACTACATGGTAAGACCTTGTCTCAGATAGACAGACAGACAGACAGACAGACAGACAGACAGACAGACAGACAGACAGATAGATAATAGATTAAGATAAGATAGATAAGATATAGAGGGATGAGATTAAAAAAAATTAAGTGCTTAGGAATATAGCTAATGAAAAAAATATAAAACATGTAACTTGGTAGTTTGAATTTCATCCCCGGAGTTTCTGACGGAGGCCCGAGTTTTCTTGCCAGATTAAAAGATGACCTCGGAGCTGGAACAGTTATATTCTCATGTTAATGAAAAGATTGGCAATATTAAAAAAACTCTATCATTAAGAAATCTTGGCCAGGAGCCTACATTGAAAACTATATTAAATAAAATAGGACTAGAGATCATTATAGTAAATGAACTTCTAAATAAATTTGAAATGGAAATTCAGTATCAAGAACAAACCAACAGTTCCCTCAAGGAACTCTTTGAATCTCTTGAAGAAGATTATAAAGATGTGGAACATATGAACGAAAACATTCCTCCCCATTTGCCTCAAGTAACAGTATCACAGAACTTGGTTAGTGGATCAGATCTTGATGTTGAAGAGCCAGTCAAAGTTGAGGAACCTGAACCCAAAAAGAAGCCTCCAAAAGAACAAAACATT
>NW_004524652.1:8916066-8918134 GCF_000260255.1 Octodon degus
TTGAACCGCGGTCCCTGTGCTTTGCTTAGCTTAGCTTGTTCTAAGTAGGTGCGTTAGACCACTGAGCCATCTCCCCAGCCCCGAAAAAAATTTTTAAATCATTTATTTAGTTCAGGTTTTTACAACCCAGCTCAGACTCACAGTGGTCCTCCTGTCTTAGCCTCCCCAGCACTGGGATTACAGGTGTGTACCACCATGCCCAGTTTCAGTGGCTGGCACAGCATGCCTGGGTTCCCAGAGCTCACACAGCATGCGGTACTGGGGATGGAACTTGGGTCCTTGCTTTTGCTTGGGAGGTACTTAGACTGCCAACCTCTCCCCCTACCCCTTTCAGTTCTTATGAATTTGTTTTAAAGACAATTTATTTCTTTCTTTCTTTCTTTTCAGAACCAGGGATTGAATTCAGGTTCTTGCACTTGCCAGGGAAGCGCTTATTCCACTGATCCATCTCCCTGGCCCCAATTTTTTCTTTTTTACGTATTTAGTACAGTGTCTACAGGGAGTACAGGGTCTCACTATGTAGATGGTAGATCATAATGATTCTCCTGTTTTCAGCCTCCCAAGTGCTGGAATTACAGGCGCATGCCACCACACCCAGTCTGAATTGCTGTCTCAGCGCAACACCTAAAGACAATTTTTTTTTTTTTTTTAAATTTTAGGGAAGGGTCTACAGGGTGTTCAGGGTCTCATTGCTAGATCGGACTGGTAGCAATCCACCTGTTTACAGCCTCCCAAGAGTTGGGATTACATGCCACCATACCCAGTCTCAACTGCTGTCTCAGTACACCCCAGGGAGGGGCCAGCATGCCAGGCCTGGGGTTGAACTCTCAACCCCTGCGCCTGCTTGCTGGTGCTTTAATTTGCTGAGCTATGTGGCTAGCCCAAAGCCAATTTTTTTTCATAAGTACTTATAAAACAGCAAGACATCACTGAAGCATTTACAGTGATGTTTTCAAATAAATCATCTTAATATTTATGATATTACCATATTTGTCTTCGTTTTATTAAAATTAGTTCAAGTTTAATTATTATTAACAAATCCTGATTTTTAGTACAGGGAGAGAATCCTTATCTAAAATACTTGGGATCAAGCCAGTTGTGGCACACACCTGTAATCCCAGCACTCGGGGAGGCAAAAGCAGGAGGATCACTGTGAGTTTGAGACCAGCCTGGGCTACAAAGTGAGCTTAAGCTAGCCTAAACTTCAGTGAGCCCCTCTCAAACAGACAATAAACAAACACACAAACACAAACAGAAACACACACACACTTGGGATCACTCAGGCATGGTGGGTGGTGCTCCCCTTCTAATCCCAGCACTTGGGAAGCTGAGGCTGAAGGACTGCCATGAGTTTGAGGCCAGCCTGGGTTACTATGTAGTGAGCCTTTAAAGGCCAGCTTGAATTACACAGGAAGAACTTATCTTAAAAAACAAAAATGACAAAGTAAATTGGACCCCCACAAGTATTTTGGAGTTTGTATACATACTGTCTTTTTATGCATCAAATCAGTAACGTGTATTTGATAGTTATATATCTAATTATTTTAATCTTATACATTAATTGCTCTATATTAATCTGAAATAAAGTTTACCTATCTTTGCATATTGCATTTTCAAAGCATCTGTATTTTTAAATACAAGCTTTAAGAAACTGTTCACCTGGGGCCGGGGAGATAGCTCAGTAGATTAAGTGCTTGCCTGGCAAGTGCAAGAGCTTGAGTTCAAACCCCGGTTCTGCCAAAAACAGAAAAAAAAAAAGAAACTGTTCATCTGTCCCAGACAATGAATGACATCGATAATATAAGACTTAAATCACTTTTGTATGTTTTTTTCTTTCTTGAGACATGGTTTTTATGTAGTTCAGGGTAACCTTGAACTCACTGTTTATCCCAAATTGGCCTTGAATTTGTGGTAATCCTGCTTCAGACTTCTAAGTGTTGAGATTACAAGTGTAGCACAAGCATGTCTGGTTATTTCTGTTTTAAGTGGTAACTAAATGGTAAAATTATAAAATTTATTTCCACATAATATATTTATGATTTCCACATAATATATTATTTCCACATAA
>NW_004524652.1:8918359-8921752 GCF_000260255.1 Octodon degus
TTTTTTGGTGGAACCAGGGATTGAACTCAGGCCCTTGCGCTTGCCAGGGAAGTGCTTATTCCACTGAGCCATCTCCCCAGCCCTTTTACAAACCTTATAGTTCAAAACGGAGCAGTGAAAAATCAGGGGGTAAGAAAAAGCCTCTTGAGAGCTCTACACACCTATGAGGGAACTACGGCAACTCTCTGCTGACAACAAAACAATGCAGCCTACAGCAGAAGTTACTTTTTTACTATCTCTATAAAGTATTTCTAAGTCCTATCACACAAGATAAATATACATGAGGAATAAATGACAGAACTCTAGCAAGACCACTGAAGTTGAGATTCAAAACTGCAAGTTCAACAGAAGGAATGAAGCAGCAAGGAGCTCTAAGAAATGCAGTGAGCCCTCTAAAAGCTCAAGACTACAAAAGCAGCTCTCAGGAAAAGGACAGTGTATGATGGTAAGCACCTTTAGTTCCACTACAACTATCATCTGCTGTGTTTAGAACACATAGGGAGAGGGGGAGAGTGACAGAGAGAGGGATCCTATGGACTGTTTGAATCAAATTAAACTGAATCAACTGAAGAACCACTTCATTTTGTTCTTTTTTTCAGATATGACCAAAAACACTTTTGACCTCAGTACACAAGTTGTTTGATTTGGAAAACAAAATTCTAAAGTGTTCTTCTCGGGGGCTGGTGAGATGGCTCAGTGGTCTAAAGCACCTACTTAGAACAAGCTTGGCAAAAAAGGACAGGGACCTCGGTTCAATCCCCCAGCACCACATGCCAGCCAGCCCCGCCCCCTGGTGGACTGAGCTGGCCACACACACACACACACACACACACACACATAAATAAAAATTAAAAAAAATAAAGTGTTCTTCTCTTTAAAAATATAATATAGCTCAGTGGTCACTCTAGCATGGGCAATGCCCTAACATCAATCTGTAGCACAGCAAATAATAATGATTTAAAAAATAATAATTTAAAGGGGCTGAGCTGGTGATGTAGCTCAGTGGCACAGCATCTGCCTGGCAAGCACAAAGTCATAAATTCAATTCCTAGTACCAAAAAAATAAAGGGTCAGCGAGATAGCTCAGTGAACTAAGAGCCTGCCTTGGCAAGCACAGGGAACAGGATTCGATCCCTGGCACCACATGCTGGCCCCCGCAACCTGGCATGCTGAGCACAGACTGAGTCCAGGTATGGTGGCGCTTGCCTGTAATCCCAGCATTGGGCAGGCTGAAAACAGGAAAAATCACTACAAGTCCAAGCTGCATAGTGAGACCCTGAACAAAATACACACATACATACATACACACACACACGTCTATACATACTAAAAGGGCTGTGAGTCTACAGCTGTTTGGACAGTGTCAATTTTGAACCAAAATGCATTAATACAGAAATTTTCTTCCCAGAGATAAATGACTAAATTTTATGATACTACATTAAAAAGATTAGAAATTTTAAAAATCCATGAGAAAAATATATCTTACTTAAATCATAAAAAAGCAATTGTTCTTATTTTCCCTACTAAAAAGTTGTTTATATGCCATGAATGGCAATTTGTCTTTTGTAGGAAAATATACCAAATGCTAAGTGAAATAAATGAGACACAAGTCATATAAACCATGAGTCAGAGAAACCTGAAGCATAAATACATTACAGTGCAAAATAAGAGATGGATTATAGCAATGAGAGAGATACATCTTTCCCAAATGAGAATGGGACTGAAGGGGGGGGCATATAAAAAGAAAAAGAAATGTATTATGGAAATGTGGTTGATACAGGCCGGGGAGATGGCTTAGCAGAATAAGTGTTTCCCCAGTAAGTGCAAGGGTCCAAGTTCAATCCTGAGTTCCACCAAAAAAAAAAAAAAAATCCTTTGCAGAATGTTGTAACCCAGTGTTTAGCACTCTTACATTAAATTTGACTTACCTGGATTTAAAAGTTGATTTATTTCAAATGTGGTTGATACAGTATGTCAACCTGAAATGTCAGAAGCTTGGCTGGATCCCTTGGCCATTCCACCCCCTGGGGCATTTGGGGCCCACCCTAACGTGACTCTGCTTGATATAGTGATGAGTGTCCCCATTTGTCATATGGGAGACTGGGGTTCATTTCCTGGGCAGGAAGCCATGGAAGGGAGAGAGCCATGAATGGGAGATTCTGGTCAGATATCAGAAAACCAGAATGCTGATAGAAAGTCTGCCTGTAAAGACCAGGCTTTTTGCTGGTAAGGACTATATTGGTTGTTGGACTCTAGATGATGTGTTATGGTTTGGCAGAAAGTTTGTCTGCATTTTGCTCTTGTCCAGAGACTCTGCCTGAGACTAAGATTAAGCGTAGTGGACTAGTTAATCTGACAAAGGAAATTCTAAGGCAGTTGAATGTTGTGGCAGTGACATGACTAGTGTTTGGGTTGTCAGTCTGATTTATGTTGAGAATCAAGAACAAAGAGCACAGGAGGATGATTTAAAAGTGAGTTTGGCTGGGAAGAAAGCACCCGGAAGGCTGTGAACTATAAAAATAAAGCCAAGATCTCCACTGCTCAGGAGGAACAGAATAGAAAAGATGTCCTGAGGGCACAGGAGTTGGCAGGTTCTTGCCCTTCACAGCCTGAGAACAGCAAGAATAAGGGACTTTGCTTTGAAGAGAAAGCTGCACAACTCCACATTCCAGAATAGAGGCAGCAGCCACACCAGGTTCCAGAATAGCGGTGGCATAAAGAATTTGTTCCTTGGAAGAAAGTTCAGAGTGCTCAGCAATCCAGGCACTTGACCCCTATAGTCAAGAGAGAAAAAGGCCTGGCTACTGCTTCAGCTGGCAGCAGACCTTAACATCATCTATGTAGCACTGGTTTTAGGCGCATTCAGAATGTAGGAGTTCTAAAGTTAGGAAGGCTTCCACCAAGACTACAGAAGACCTGGGAGGCCAGGCCATGGGCCCAAGAGGGTAGTGTGTGAGGCTGTGAGTGAGAAGCCTATTGAGTGGAAACTCCAGAAATTTGGAAAAGCCAGGAACATGGACTGTCTGAGAAAAGCTCCAAAAAGGGAACAAAGCCAGCCCCAGAGAAAAGCCATGGGTACTACCAGCAGAAGTGGAGCCATGTAAGGCTTTTGGAATTCACAACTCATTACAGATTGCTTCCGATGTTCCACATGGAACTATGGGACTTAATCTTTGCCCTTCTGAACTTTGGACTTGTTTTGGTCTCAACAGTTTGTATCCTCCTGTGTATACCTTTTCGGAATGGTATGTTTTTCTTGTGCCATTGAATGTTGGAGGCATGCTGAGATGGCGACTGAGACTGGGCGTGGTGGCGTGCCCGTAATCCCAGCAGTTGGCAGGCTGATGAAGGGAGTCCAATCTGTGTAACGAGAACCTGTCGACCCTGTACTAA
>NW_004524652.1:8921852-8925140 GCF_000260255.1 Octodon degus
ATAGTGGAAGCTGACATAAAGGAGTTCACAACTCTGAAGGCTGACAAGAGGTTTCATGTGATCCTGAATATTTTGCGACACTGCCGGAGGCTGTCAGAGGTCCGAGGGGGTGGACTTACCCGTTATGTCATAACCTGAGGCCTTGGCTTAACTGACAGGTAATAAGGCATAGATGCTAGTCCTGTAATTATCTTACATATAATCTCTGGCTTTGAAGTGTTTATTCCTGTTTTTCACAAAAATAAAACCTTTTGAATAATGTAAAAAAAATAAATAAATAAAACATGTAACTTGAACACTGAGAAGCATTTCTGAAAGAAAGTGAATGACCTAAACAAGTAAAGGGACATCTCACATTCTTGGAAGATTTAATATTGTTACGAAGGCTAGCGATTCGATGCAATTACTATCAAAATTCCAGTTACAATTTTGTAAAAATAACCAAAATGACCTTAAACCCCACACGGAAATTGAAGGATCCTACACAGTCAAAACAATCTTTTAAAAAAAAAAAGAAGGGCCAAGGAGATAGCACAGTAGAAAAAGAGCTTGCCTGGTAAGTATAAGGGCCTGAGTTCAATCCCCGGTTCCACCAAAAAAAAAAAAAAGAAGAGAAGAAAAGAAATATACATTGACTTCTGGGGTTCAAAACCTAACTATAAAGATACAGTAATAAAGACAGTGCGCTACTCAAAATAGGACAGGCAGGGGCCAGCAAGATGGCTCAGTAGGGGCTGGGGAGATAGCTCAATGGAATAAGCGCTTCCCTGGCAAGTGCAAGGGCCTGAGTTCAATCCCTGGTTCCGCAAAAAAAAAAAAAAAAAAAAAAAAAGATGGCTCAGCGGACTAAAGTGCCTGCTTAAACAAGCTTAGGCAAGCGCAGGGACTATGGTTAGATCCCTTCTACCACATGCCCTGTCAGCCCCGCCCCCAGGGTGGTAGGAGCAGGCCAGAATCCCAGCACAGGAGAGGCAGAAAACAGGAGGATCACTGTGAGTCTGAGCTGTGTGTGAGACCCTGTAACAACCAAATACAATAAAAAATAAATACAAAATACAAAATAGGACAGGCATATAGTTCTACTGAAGACAATAGTAATTCACAAATCTTTATCTTTATTATCAACTGATTTTCAATAAAGATGCCAACACAATTCATGGGAAAATAGCCTTTTCAATAGATGGTGCTTGGGTAACTACATATCCACATGTAAAATAAGGATGCTAGACCCTACCTAACAATTAAAAGTTGAAAATTTCAGAGGAGAGCACAGGAATAAATCTTTATGCTCTGAATTAGGTAAAATCTTCATAGCCATACTACCAAAAGGCAAAAACAATGAAACAGAAAAATGGTAATTTTATCTAAATGCAAAATTTGTGTTAGCCAGTGTGGTAGTGCACACCTATAATCTCAGCAATTGGGAGGCTGAGGCAAGCAGACTGTTGTAAGTTTGATGCTAGCTAAATTGCATAGTGAAACCTTATTTCAGAAAGACAAAAGTTAAATACCATAAGAAACAATAAAGAGGATTGGGGTATAGCTAACTAGTTGTGGCACAGAGCCTGCCTAACATTTCATGGACCATGGGTCCATGAGAAAAAAATCCTCAGCACTGAGGAAAAAAATAAAAGGATGACACAAAAGGGAAGTGAGAAGTACTAATGCATACTGCAATATTTATTTATTTATTTATTTGCTGTACCAGGGATCAAACTCGGGACTCTGCACTCTCTAGGCAGGCGCCTATGCTGCTGAGCTATCTCCCGGTCCCACAATACAATTTAGATGACTCTTGAAAACGTTATTCTAAGTCAGCCTATCACAAAGGACCATATGTGGTTCCACTAATAGGCAACGTCCAGAACAGGCAAACCTAAAAAAACTGAACAATCATTAGCCTACGACTGGGGAGATTGGAAGCAAGTGGGCAATCACTACAAAGGGTGTGAAGACTTTTTAGAGTGATAAAGATGTTCTAAAGTTCACTGTAGTGACGCTGCACATCTCTGTAATTATACTGAAATTATTTATTTATTTATTTATTTATTTATTTTTGCAGAACCAGGGATTGAACTCAGGCCCTTGCACTTGCCAGGGAAGTGCTTATTCCACTGAGCCATCTCCCCAGCTCTTATACTGAAATTTTAAAAATTAGACTATTTAAATTGATGAACTGTGATGTGTGAGTTACAGCTCAACAATACTTTAAAAAAAAACAAATCCAACGCTGCTTTTAACAACCCAGATAATGAGGACTAGGTGCTAGTGATTCCAAATAAAAGATAAAAGCAAAAAGATTAGGAAGTATTTCAAGGTTTAAAATCTGTATTTTATTTGTAATTCTTTGGTGCTGGGGACTGAATCCTGAGCCTCTTGAAGAAGCACTTTACCACAGGGCTAAATCACCAGCCCACCCTAAAATCTTTTATTACTACAAAGCTGTTTTGTGATTCGGTAATGAAGAAAAGTATCAGTATTACAACAAACAAGACCTTCCTTTGTAAAACTACCTGTCCTAATAGAACAAGACATATTTTTCTAAGGAACTTCAGACACTATGTTGTTGTTTTAATAGTATCAGGTGGGGGGCCAGGGAAATGGTTCAGTGGAATAAGTGCTTCCCTGGCAAGCACAAGGACCTGAGTTCAATCCCCCGGGGGGAGGGGGGAGGGATCATACCAGATGTGTGCAGCTCTAATAACTAGAAGGAAAGTTTAAAATGAAAATACAAATTCACTTTTGTCTAATTTTAGTTGTGGTACTCTTCAATGAGTACCAACTTTCAATAAATCACGAGAATGGCCTGTCACCCATACCACCCTGTCCTCAAATCAATAATACGCATTTGGCTGATAATTATATACTAAGTGATTTTAATCCTACACAACACTGTTTACACTAATCTAAAATAAAGCTACCTAAATGTCTTTGCACAGTTTTCTTTTTTTTTCCCTTTTGAAAAGTTTGACTACTATTAACAATAAATCGGGGGCCTGGCCCTAGCTCAGGCCTTTAAGTGGCTGCTTCCACAAAGCTGTCAGCCTCAGGTTGCTGGAGTTCGAATCTCACACCTCTCCAGCTGGCCAAAAGTGCCCTGAAGCATTCGAGGAACAAAAAAAAAACCAAAAAACAAAAAACAACATTATTACAGTTAACCTGTATTTCATGAGCATTAGTCATTGGAAAATGAATGAATGTCTATCACTAGTGTAAAATATCACTGGGAGTTTTTTAACTTCCAAGTTTCCTTGGTTTTCCTATAGACTACCCTCTTAAAAACAAGTT
>NW_004524652.1:8930582-8943009 GCF_000260255.1 Octodon degus
AAAAAAGTATATGTGTAGTTACCAGGTTGACAAGGGGTGGATTGTAATGGCTGATACATTGTGTCAACTTGAGATATCCAATGCTTGGCCAGATCTGCTTGGTAATTCCATGACCTGGGGCATGGGCTCCACTCTAGAGTAACTCAGCACAAAAAGGGTATATAAAGGAGTTGAGGAAGGATTTGGCACCCCACTATCTTAGAGGAGTTCCAAGTTTCGCAGGGCCACTTCCTCAGAGGAGCTTTAACATCGCAGCTGCACCACTTCAGAGGAGCTTGGATCTGTGCAGCAGCTGCCAGCACTTCCTTAGAGGAGCTCTGGTCTTTGCAGTCAGTGTATAAGAGACAGAAGCTTGACAGACACCAAAACTGCTGCTCTTCCTCTGCTCTTTGTTCTTTTCTGCTGCCATAAACTGCTGCTGTCTGCATTGGAGCCAGTGAAGTATGGACTGGAACCTCCACAAACTTTCTTAATTTTGAGTGTCAGTATTTTGTCCCAGCAGCAAGGGAAAAGTAACTGAGACAGAAAAAAAAACAAACAACCAAACAACCAAAGATGTATTATATATGTGTACCAACCCCCCTCAATATGTACTGCAAACATGTACTAAGAAAGTTTTCTGTTTATGAGGCATATAATTTGGAAGATCTGGGTTAAAATTTAAGGGAAAATATTTTTAAAATAAAATATGCCAGGCATGGTGGTGTACACCGTTAAGCCCATCATTCAGGAGGCTGAAGTAAGAGGCTTGCTGCAAGTTCGAGGCCTGCCTGAGCTACATAGCAGAGACCTTGTCTCAAGAAAATAAATAAAATAAAAATAAAACCTTGGGGGAACTACCCACTTGGGGCTCCCTCCTGTCCCTCTCTTGGACAGGAGCTTTCTTTCTCTCAATAAATATATTCTGCTCAAAAAAATAAAATAAAATAAACCTATTATCAAACAGCCAGGTGCAACGGCAAGTGCCTATAATCTTAGCACTCTGCAAGAATGAGATATGAGGATGACAATGCAAGGCCAGCCTTAATACTTCAGCAAAACTCAACCTCAAGAGAAAAAAATATATAATAAAATAAAAAGAAAGGGGATGTAGCTCAGAACAAAGGACCTGTGTTCAATAACTACCTCAAAACTAAAACAAATCATTTTTTATTAAATCCACCATATTATATAAACAGTGATTAGTAATTTCTTGAAATCTACATCAAAATTTGAGCTGCAATTGTTCAGAAATGGTACCATTCAAAACAGAGTGGAAAAAAAAAAAAAAACCCACAAAGTGAGCTAGGTAATGGTTCACACCTGTAGTCACAGCAATCAGGAAGCTGAGGCAGTAGGATCATGGTAAATTCAAGACCAGCCTGGGCTACACAGTGAGTTCAAAGCCAACCTGAACTACATAGCTAGACCCTGTCACACACACAAAAAAAGGTGAAGGTATGACCCCAAATCAACTAAATTACAATTCTTAAAAGATGTGTTAAGTCACAAACCAGGTTTATTTAAAAGACCTGGGAGACAGACTCCACATAATCAAACATACACAAAACTCCACAGGAAAACCTGACAAGTATAAAATTAAAAATCAAGAAAAATATGGACACGCACTTCATGAAGTTTGTAATATTGTATTTAAAAAACAAGATGGCGGGGAGCACCCTTGTAATTCTAGTGTTCTGGGGTGCGATACCAGGAGGATTGTGAGTTCAAGCCCAGTCTGAGGAACTTAAGACCATTCCTCAGAACAAAAAAATTTTTAACATCCAGGAGCATGCTCAGTACAAAAGGCCCTGGGTTCAATCTCCAGTATAGAAGAAAGAAGTGAAGAATTCCACAAGCTACCAAATTTCAATTCCCACACTCTCCAAAAAGGGTCAAAAGAAGTTCAAGTAACGATGCCAACTGAAATTAGTTTAATTATTCTACAAATAGCTCAAAACCTAGAGAAAAAAAAAAAAAAAGAAAGTGATTTTGCACACAAACTAAAACAAAAAAGTTTTAAAAAGCAGATTCGGATAGATTTAGGAATCCAAAAAATTTGGGCCCTAAAATGTCAATGCTATCAACCAAGTACAGTAGTCTTTTTACTTTCAAAATTATGTTAAAAAATGTTCAGGAACAGGTTAAGAAAAAATAAAATGAACTAAATCCCAATCTTACAGCTGTACAAACACCTTTCTGTTTCCTTAGCAAACACATAAGCATTTTGCAAAATTATTACTTCCCACTGTAAATCAGAACAACTACGGTTCAAACGTAAGCACTCACTTAATATTCTGCTAGGACTGATCTGGGTAGAAAGGCAATCAACTTCATTCACAACTACAACAGAAATGCAATTGAGGCAACTTATCCACATTCCTTCATTGCTCAGCTCTGTTACTGATTTCAATATATTTGCTATTCGTAAGACTTCGCTGGGACTATACATGGCAAGAGAAAAATAAAATGAGACAGTTAATTAGCATACTACCATTATACAAAAATGCCAAGCAAACTGTTAATGAACAATGTCCTTGGATTCGTTTCAATTTCTTATCCACTAAAGAGCTCAAAAATGCTACTTGTCTGAGACAGAAGAAGCACAAGTTCAAGCCTAGCCTTGGCACTTAGCAACTTAGTGAGGCCTTATTTCAAAAATAAAAAGTAAAAGAAGTGGGCCAGTGAGATAGCTTAGCAGACTAAGCACCTACTTTGGCAAGCACAGGGACTGGAGTTTGATTCCCGGCACCACATGCTACACTGGTCCAGCCTAGTGAGCAATTAGCCAGTCACCAAGATCAGGCAAGGGGGGCGCACCCTATAATCCCAGCGCTGGGGAGGTTGAAAACAGGAGGATCACTACGAGTCTGAGATGCACAGTAAGACCCTCTACTAAATATATAATAAATAAGTAATTAGGGACTGGGGAGATGGCTCAGAGTAAGTGCTTCCCTGACAAGCGCAAGGGCCTGAGTTCAAGCCCCGGTTCCACCAAAAATAAATAAATAAATAAATAAATAAGTAAATAAATAAAACTACAGAAAAGGGAAAAAAGTAAAAGAAGTACAGGGGAGGTAGCTCAGTGTGAAGGACCTGGGTTTAACCCCTGGTACTCTCACTTCCCCAAAAGCTACTTGTTTTTATTTAAAACAATGGCAGTGTAGAAAGTAACTGCCTATTTTCTCTCATTACCATGAGATAGTATTAATCTTTCTTACAATAGCTGAGAGATTAAAAAATTCTATTTCACTGATTTAAAACTGCAGTAACTAATGGGGTGGTCACTTACCATCCTTCCCTTCCACTCTTCCTTATTTGTTTGTTTTGGTTTGATTGAGATAGGGTCTTGCTACTTATTCTAAGCTGGCCTTGAACTCATTAGATCCTTAGCTCAAATTCAATAGTGGTCCTATGTGACCTACCACACCTGGCTCTTCTACCCATTCTTTTTGTTATTGTGTTGTTTGGGGTTGGTTTTCTGAAACTGTATCTTACTATATATTCAGTGCTGGCCCTGAATTATAGATAGCCCAAGCTGGTTCAAATATCACATGATTCTCCTGCATCAACCTCCCCAACACTGGAATTAAAGGTGTGTGCCCACCATACCTGGTGTGTTTAATTTTTTTTTTTAAACCTAACTACTGTATTGGCCTTTTTACTATAAACACTAGCCTCCATTTACAACAGCGCAGCATGAACACATATACCTCTATAATCTGAAGAAGCAAAGGTAAACTTTCAAAGGGTTGTTTTAAAGAATATTATGTATAGTATTAAGAATTATAGTAGCTTAGAATGGCTACTCCTTAAAAGTCCATAATCCTAACCAAATCCTAGTTCCTGTCCCTACTTCCAGCCAAAAGATGACCATCCACCCTATACCTTCCAACCAAACACAGGATATCACAAAGAATCTTATCAAACTCTTATCCTAATCACTTGTCCAGCTTTAGAAATGCCTGTTGTTCAATTTAAGCACTTTCTGACCCCTTTCTACACTTCTACCTACAAGAACATGTCTACAGGGCCATGATCCGCCAGCCCTAGTTAGAGTACCACCCATGAGTGAATGAGTATGGATCACGTTCATTTGTTCATTCTTCTGGATCATGTTTCTTTTGGGTTTTCTTCTTTTGCATGTTTTGAAGCAGTCTCAGTTTAGACTGGCTTTGAACTCACGACAGACCTCCTGCCTCAACCTCCCAAGTGCTAGATGACAGTTGTACACCACTAGCCTGGTCCATGTTCTGACTCCACAGAATCCAAGGCTTTCCAGGGTATACCCTGCTCTGGGATCTGACTCTTCCTTAGATGACTATGTATTTCAAGCTCCTAGTACCATGCCCTTCAAAAAAGATCTCTCTGTTGTTATCCATAGGGCCTTTGCCTATCAAACTAAAAAGTCAGTCACATCAAAACATAAAAATAAAACTATCTGTAGAATTTTATTTCTCACTTCTAATTATACCTTTATACTTCAACTACTTCCAACTACTACTATATGCTACATAACTGTATGGATCTCTAACAGCATTTGGAATTCAATCTCACCAATATTCAACATTCCATTTTTCTTGAGTTTTTTCATATGCTTTTGGTATCTTCAAATGTAAAGGTGCTGCACTCAAAGCTTTTTAATTTTATTTAGTGATACTGGGGATTGAACCCAGGATCCTCATACTCAGCCATAGCCGCTGCCCTGCCTCCACCCTTCTGTAAGATTTTAAGTCAGGATCCTAGCTGGGCATGGTGGCCCACACTTGTGATCCCAGCACTCAGAAGGCTGAGATAGGAAGACTGTTAAGAGTTTGAGGCCAGCCTAGGCTACAACGTGAGCTCAAGGCCAATCTAAGATGCAGAACAGGATCCTATCTCAAAACGACAAAAAAAAAAAAAAAAAAAAACAATGCGCAAGATCCTACTAAGTTGCCCAGGCTAAACTTGAATTCACAATCCTGATTCAGCCTCCCAAAGTACTGGTATTACAGGAGTATACCAACACACCTGGCAAAGCAGAGCTTTTTAACATGACATAAACTTCCTAAGAAACTTATAAACAGCATAAAATTAAATATAAAAGTCTGTGTGTATCTACGTGCATGTTTGGGGTAAAGGTATACAGTTTCACTAGGCTCTCAAAAGTGACTCAAAATAGATTCTTCTGTTTCTCTGTACTGTCCATAGCAACAAGCAATGAACACACTCCAGAATTCAGTTAGCATTTGCTGGATAGTTACGCATCCACACTTATGTGTACACACGCACACATGCAACAATGTATACCCACAAAACTGCTTACAGTTTTCTTGCTATGACACTTAATTAAAAATATGTTAAATCCTGAATTTCACTTATTTAGAGACATTTACATTGAGCCAAACTATGTCAAAACCTATTACAGGCCCTAAGAATTCAAAATGGACATTAGACTATCCAAACACAAGTAACTCAATGGGGGAGACGATCGTAACACAACTGGTATAAAAGCAATGATACCAAGGTGCTGGGAAGGGAGTTCATAAGTGGTGGGAAATTGCTGAGAACACATAAGCAAGCACTATGCAGACAATAAAACACTGGGAACACAAACACATTGAAGGGTAGTACCAGGGAAAAGAAGCCAAAGAATAAGGCAGGGTTGGAGCAATCAATGAACAGCAGAAATGAAGAGCAGATTCAAGAGGTTGAAATCAAAGTGCACCAGTAAAGACTGAAAGAGAGTCCAAAGGACCCTGCAGTTAGAGGTTATTTATCAGTAGCCTCAGGCAGAATTATAGACAAAAGAATGCAAGATTAAAAAAGGATTCCTTTTAGGATGAGAGAACTTAAATAGGTTTATCAAACTGAAGGAAAGTTCAAGAGTCCAGAAACAGGTGGTATAGGGCTGGCGAGATAGCTCAGTGGTCTAAAGCGCCTGCTTAGGCAAGCATGCAGGGAACTCGGTTCGATCCCCAGCACCACATAACATGCCAACCCCACCCCCTGCATGGGCTGAGCTGACCATTAAAAAAAAGAAAGGAAACACTAAATTAAAAAAAAAAAAGAAAGAAATAGGTGATATAAAAGATCAAAGTAAGCAAACAGACAAAGTCAACAGAATAACTGGAGAAGTTGAGCTTAAAACATTCTCTCTGGTAAAGCCAAAGAAAACAAGAACAGCAAAGCCAGGGGTGCTGTTAACATGCCTACAACCACAGCATTTAGGAGGCTGAGGCAGGATGATCTAGAGTTTAAGGGCAGCCTGGAATACACAGCAAGATTTCATCTCAAAAAACCAAAACAAAAACAAAAAAGCAGAGTTTTGAATAATATAATTTACATCTTATATTGTTTGAATTTTCTTTTTAAACTTTGGGCTTTAAAGTGAGATCCTACACCACAATGTTGATATAGATTAATTATAAAATAGCTCATCAAAATAACTCATCATAACATGTAATTTTCATCACTATAATATTTAGAACTATAAGTTGGGGTAAAAAAAAAAAGCTGGGTTTGTTTCTTCACTTGATCAAATTATTTAAATCTCCGAGATGTCTTCATTAAGAACAATTTCAGGGGCTGGAGAGATGGCTCAGTGGAATAAGCACTTCCCTAGCAAGCGCAAGGGCCTGATCTCAATCCCCAGTTCCACCAAAAAAAAAAAAAAAAGAAAAAGAATAATTTTAGTATAAGGAAAATGTTCAACATCATTGATCAATCCAAAAACATATAAATTAAAACAGATTCCATCTTTCTCACTCCAGAAAGACTACTATCAAAAATCAACCAGCATGGTGAGATGGCTCAGTGGTCTAAAGCACCTACTTAGAACAAGCTTAGCAAAGCACAGGGACCACGGTTCAATCCCCCAGCACCACATGCCAGCCAGCCCCGCCCCCTGGTGGGCTGAGCTGGCCACACACACACACACACACACATAAATTTTTTTTAAAAATTAAAAAAAAAAAAAAAAATCAACCAGCATTAAATGCTGATGGATTGTGGTTTAAAAAAAAAGACCCCTTCTCTATTGTTGGTGGGAATGTAGACTAATTAGTACAACTACTGTGGAAATCAGTATGGAGAGTCTGCAAGAAACAGATTAGAGGTTCCATTTAACCCAGCTATTCCTCAGGGTTGGGGAGATAGCTCAGTAGTCCTGAGTGCCTGCCTGGCAAGCGCAAGGACCCAAATTTGACCCCTAGTACAGCATGCTGGCCACTAAAACCAAGCACTGTGGCACACACCTGTAACCCAGGACTGGGGAGGCTGAGATATGAAGTTTACTACCAGTCCAAGCTGCATAGCGAGGTCCTGTACCAAATAAGTAAGCAAACACATACAAATTAAAAGCATCATACTAGAGTGATAGATACACACCCATGTTTACAGTGGCACAATTTTCAATAGCTCAATCTTAGAAACAGCACAAATGCCTATCAGTTGATGAATGGATAAGGAAGATGTGCTGAGTAGGGTGACAAACACCTTTAATCCGAGCACTTGGGAAACTGAAGCAGAAGTATTACTGAGAGCTTGAAGCCAACCTAGGCTACACTGTAAGTTCAAGGCCAACCAAATTGCATAGTGAAACCCCATCTCTAAAAGGAAGAAAAAAAAAGGGGGGGGTTATAATATAGTACTATTCTGCCATAAGGATAAGTTTAGCCATTTCTACCTAAATGAATGTACTGGGCTGAGGAGATGGCTCAGTAGAATAAGTGCTTCCCTGGCAAGCTCAAAGACCTGAGATCAATCCCTGGTTCCACCAAAAAACTAAATGAATGTACCTTGATACTTAAGTGGAATACATCAGACACACATGTAAAAATACTGTACTGTTCTCTGATATGAGAAACCACAAGTGTAAGTAAGTACCAAAATGTAACAGATACTGTGAAATAGGAAAAAAAAATCTTCCAAGGAGAAAGGGAACTGGAAAAGAAAGACGAGAAAGGAAGAAATGGAAAAGAAAAAAGGACAGAAAAGTATACCACATCTCCTTACAAGTATACTGAACATCTCAAAACTATCATTCTGATTTATATTTTCTTTGCTTTCTACAGTAAATCCAAATTACCTGAGAAATGAAGGCATTAATAAAATAATAAGCAAAATAAGATAAACTTTAAGATTAGCAAGGTGGCATATGGCTGTAGTCCCAGCACTCAGGAGGCTGCAAAATAAAGATAGCTGTGAGTTCAAGGCCAGGATGAACTACACTGCAAGATTTTTATCACACACACACACACACACACACACACACACACACACACACCAAAAAAACCTCCCCTTTTAAACACAGGGCTGGAAATATAGCTCAGTGGTAAAATGGGTACCTAGTGTGGTTCAATCCTCCAGCACGCAAACAAAACAAATTAAAAAGGCCCTCAAAGTGTACTGCAAATGGCTGTTAGATAAACAGCCTCATAACCAAGAGATAGGGAATATTGTTCTTGTTAAGGCCAGTATTATTTTCAGAGTGTTATGAATTGAAATCTTATTTTCCTTTTGCAATTTTTGAATCTAATACCATGAAATATTCCAAAAGTGTAAGTATAAATATAAACAATTTGTATTTCTAGGTATAAACAAGATCAATTCTAAAGGGAGCAACAGAAGTTGTTTCCTTGTATGGGTTACTAAAGAAATCTTAAGATAAAAACACAGACAGGATCTCTGCTTTATCTGCATTTCCAAGCAGGCACAGAAGCACCTACCTCTGACACACAAAAGCAACAAGTTTAGGAAACAGTCTTATTACAAAACGGAGCTCTAACTTCTTAAGGCTCAGTTTTAAGTACAAGAATCAGCCCAAGAGGGCTGGAGACAAAGCTCAGCAATCTAAGCACCTGCCTGGCAAGCACAAGGGCGCTAGGTTTGATGTCAGTACCAGGCAAAAGGTGGCACACTCCTATAATCCCAGTGCTGAGGAGGCTGAGACAGGAGGATCACTAGAGTCTGAGCTACAATAGTGAGACCCTGTACCAAATAAACAAATAGATTTTTAAAAAACAGAATCAGACTAACAAAAATGGCAGACTGAGTCATGAAAATCAAATTCTTTTTAGGTTTCATTATTGGTATTTTGTTTTGTTTCCTTTTGTTGAGATAGGGTCTCATTATGCA
This sequence comes from Octodon degus, assembly GCF_000260255.1. Lineage (NCBI taxonomy): Eukaryota > Metazoa > Chordata > Mammalia > Rodentia > Octodontidae > Octodon > Octodon degus. The sequence continues at coordinate 8,939,679 of NW_004524652.1, forward strand.
GTTCAGGATGGCCTTGAACTGAATATATAGCCCAGGTTGGCTTAGAACTCATAGCAGTCCTCCTGCCTAAGCCTCCCAAATGCTAGGATTACATACAGATGTGCGCCACCACACCCAGCAAAAATCAAATTCTAATGAATCACAACCTGCAACAAACTTACAAAGGTGATTATGAAATTCAGCATATACAAATTAATGTTTTTGGTACTGGAAAATGAACTCAGGACCTTGTACACACTATTAATCAATTTTACAACTAAATTCAAATTTGCTCACAAGTCCCTTTTGCCATGTTACTGCACACTGTGCACTGCAGAGTATACTCTTCAAATGAGACACGACTCCCATACGTTCTCCCTCAAAGATGTGAAACAGATTAAATTGGAAAATAACTATATAACTACTTTTAAATTCTCCAAATACAGTACCATAACATGAATGTGTTTATTTCTTTTATTTTGTAATGAGACAGGGTCTTGCTATGTAGTTCAGGCTGGCCTTAAACTTGATGTGATCCTACTGCTTCAGCCTCCCCAGTGTTTGAGTTATACACGTGTGCCACTGCATCTGGCTTAAAATATGTATGTTCATTTAGTAAGAAGACTCCACATTAACAAAGTGTCTTGTTTTATGTTTGGTCTTTCCTTTTTTTTTTTTTTTTTTTAATGTATTTTAGTACAGCGTCTACAGGGTCTACAAGGGTCTCACTATATAGATCAGACTCATAGTGATTCTCCTGTTTTCAGCCTCCCAAGTGCTGGGGATTGCAGGCATGTACTACCATGCCTAGTCTCAACTGCCATCTCAGCATGCCCTGGGGGGCAGGGTCAGGGAACAGAGCCAGCACAGCATGCCAGGAGTGGAACCCCAATCATTTTGCTCTGCCTAAGCAGGTGCTTTCATCTGCCAAGCTACCTGGCAGGTCGTAGTTTTTCCGTTTTTTAAAGACAGGGTCTCACTATGTTCATGCCAACCTTCAGCTCACTATGTAGCCAGACTGGCCTTGAATTTTGTGTTGAGCCTCCTGCCTTAACCTCTAGAGTGCTAAAATACTGGTGTGCACCACCATGCATGGCTTATGCTTTATTTATCTATATTTCACCTTCACTAAATGACCTTTCGTGTGTGTATGTGTGCACTATACTGGGGATTAAACTCAGGACTTTGTGCTTGCCAGGCAAGCAATTATTCTTCTGAGTTATCTTCCCAGCCCTTAAATGACTGCTTTCCATCCACGGGTCTCTTCCTCCTTAGCCTCATGCTTCAATTTCTTCTGACTTAAAAATTCAAGCTTCGGGCTGGTGAGATGGCTCAGTGGTCTAAAGCACCTATTTAGAACAAGCTTAGCAAAGCACAGGGACCGCGGTTCAATTCCCCAGCACCACATGCCAGCCATCTTTGCCCCCTGGTGGGCTAAGCTGGCCACACACACACACACACAAATAAAATTTTAAAAAAATTCAAGCTTCACAGACCAAATGGGACAAGACTTTTCAATTGAATATAATCAACAGCAAAAAACAAAATAATCAACAGCATTTCTTTCTTTTTTTTCTTTTCTTTTTTTTTTTTTTTTTTTTTTGCAGTACCAGGGATTGAACTCAGGCCCTTGCGCTTGTCAGAGAAGCGCTTATTCCACTGAGCCATCTCCCCGGCCCCACAACAGCATTTCTTGATCGAACTGTAGGAAATCCTTTATAAACTTCTTTGAATAGAACACAAAACTCACTATTCATGCTGCTAAAAATACTAAGTAATATTCTAAAGTTTTAAATTATTGTCCCCAGCTGGGAATATGGCCCAGTGGCACAAGCAGCTTCCTGGCAAGCACAAGGTCTTCAGTTCAATTCCAAGTACCAAAAAATGAAAAATAAATTACTATCCCCCAAAACAGCATCAAGTCTCCATTTCATTTATTTATTTATTTATTTATTTATTTATTTATTTATTTATTTTGCAGTGCCAGGAATTGAACTCAGGCCGTTGTGCTTGCCAGGTTAAGCACTTATTCAACTGAGCTATCTTCCCAGCCCCTCAATTTTTCTAAAATAAAACCTGCCTCAATCATGTTATTCTATTTTTATTTTTTATTTATTTATTTTTTTTTTTTGAGAACCAGGGACTAACTCAGGCCCTTGTGCTTACCAGGGAAGCGCTTATTCTACTGAGCCATCTCCCCAGCCCAATCATGTTATTCTAGAAAGCACATCTTTTTTTAAAAAAAAGCCTGCATGATCACTGTGGAGAGTCACTGCTTGAATAAATGCATTAAATCACAAGACATACTTAGTAGATAAAAGCCCACCTCTTCTTGCATAACTGGAGTCCATATCTTTAAACTGCACCACAACAAAGTCTGAACATTTGAACAAAATGCTCTCCATTATTTCTTCACGTTTTGGGCCTGAACTGGAGTCTGAACTTTTTTCATGTGCAGCATCAAGTACCAAATCACACTAAAACAAAAAACAAACATAAATATTAAAATCATTTATAAAATAAATGTGATAGCTTTTATTTCATCAAAGTGATATTTCTTATATGCCTTTGGAAAAGATCATTTACTATAAGATAATGATGCCCTTTTTTCAGATATGTGACCTATTAACCATTCTATCATTCAAAATTCAAGTCTAAAGATGGTCTTTGTCACTATGGTCTGTCTTCAGTACAATAATTATTAAAATTAAAAAAAAGGAATATTAACCATCCTACTTCTCTTCTAGTTCACAATGTTTCAAAGCAGCTAAAACATTATAATAAGCACATAAATCAAGAAATTTCACCAGGGAGATAGCTTAGGGGCATGAGCACCTGCCTGGCAAGCATAAGGTCCTGAGTTCAATCCCTAGTACAAAAAGAGAAAAGGAAAGGAAAGGAAAGGAAAGGAAAGGAAAGGAAAGGAAAGGAAAGAGAAGGGAAGGGAAGGGAAGGGAAGGGAATCAAATCTCGTCAATTACCAAGCCAGCCATTAAAATAATTAGCATCTTGGACTGGCAGTGCCTGCTTAGGCAGGCACAGAGATCAGGCAACATGCCGTGCTGAGACTGGGCATGGTGGCGCACGCCTGTAACCCCAGTGCTTGGGAGGCTGAAAATAGGAGGATCACTACGAATCTAATCTGCGTAGTGAGACCCTGTAAACTGTATTAAATATATTTTAAAAAAAAAATCAGTATCTGAAAGAGAAGAACAAAAAATAAAACTGGTTTTTAAAAATTAGTTAAGGGGGCTGGTGAGATGGCTCAGTGGTCTAAAGCACCTACTTGGAACAAGCTTCACAAAGCACAGGGACCGCGGTTCAATCCCCCAGCACCACATGCCAGCCAGCC
>NW_004524652.1:8943374-8951396 GCF_000260255.1 Octodon degus
GGGGGGAGAATTAAGCAAGGCCAGGTGTGGTGGTGCATGCCTGTAATCCCACTACTTGAGGGAGGCTGAGCCAAAAGGATCACCTGAGTTCCAGGCCAGCCTGGGCTACCTGGGAATTTCAAGCCTAAACTAACCAGTGAGACCTAGACTGTCTCTCAAAAACAAACAAACAAAAAAAATCAACGAAACACACACACACACACACAGAGAGAGATAAGGATCAAGCATGAAGCTATCTGAAAACATGGTCTCACTCTTAATTTAGGCTGACCTTGAACTCACTATGTAGCAAAGGATGGTCTTTGTTTTTTGAGATAGGGTCTTGCTGTGTAGTTCAGACTCACCTTGAGCTCACTATGTAGCTGAAGCTGGCCTCTAACTTGCAGTGATCCTCCTGCCTCAGCCTCCAGAGTGCTGGGATTACAGGCATTTGCCACCACACCCAGCTCCAAGGTTAGTTTTGAACTGGCAGCAATCCTCCTGCTTCAGCCTCCCAAATTCTAGGATTATAGGGGTACACTACTACATATGCTGTTGTTCTTTTTTGGTTTGGTTCTTAAAATGGATTCTAAGTTGCCCACACTAACCTTGAATTCACAATCCCACTGGCTTCAGCCTCTTAAATGCTGAAATTACAAGCATGAACCACCACACCTGGCTCAAAATGTTCTTTCAGTTTTATAAGGAAAACTACCATATGAATTTAACAATGACAAATATACTCAGTTCATAACTATAAATTGCTAAATCAGAAAGTAACAGATACTATTTAGAAAAACATACATACAGTACTTGATTTACCTTAATAAAAAAGAAAAGGGTAAAAATTACCTTAGGACTATATGTTTTAAAAACTCCTTCATATATACCTCCGTTTTTCACTTGTACTTCACATTTGGATCCCTAAAAACATACAATTAATTTTTTAAGAAACAATAATGTACCCCATCATCAGAGATAAACGTTTTCATTTTAGATTTATAGTTCATCAGGCTTCATTCCATATCAAGTGTTCACAGACAGAATAGCAGGATATTTCCAAACAAAATACAATGAATTCTCAAAATTCATCAGGAGGCTCTACTCAGAATGTATAGTATTAATTTAAATACTAAAGGTAAAAATTAGATCCCCAGAATTATAAATAACAAAAAAATTTCTGACCCCTTCTACTTTAGATGAAAATGCACAAGACTATAAATACTATTTTTATATATTGTAGGGTTAACAAGAATAAGTTTACAGTGAGTTATAACAGATTGGATAGTTCAACGTATTTTTTTCTAAATTATCTTGATTAAACATGACAACAAATTTCATTTTGAGAATCATTTTATTCCAGTCCCAAGGCAATTTATTCCCAATAATCTAGTAACTTACAACTACTGATGTAAGTATATGAACCATCCTCATATTTGCATAGATTCCATCAAAAGAAATCTGGAATGTTAAAATAAAATGTGTTATTGCAAATTAATGTTTCTATATTAAAAGTCAACCTTTTTAAAACTTATATTTGTTAGCTTTATAATACCTTGCATGTATTAAAGATTTTCCTTTGCCTGCTTAGAGAACAGAGATAAGGTTTTTAACAATGAAATCCATACCAACTGAGAATGTGACTATAATATGGGGAAAGACAAAACCATTGGGACACATGGCGAATCAACCGTTGGGGAATGAGGGTTCACTGCAAAGTGACACATGGGTTTGGGTGGGTAATGGAAACAGTTCTAATATCTTGATTGTAGAGACAGTTACAAAATCACATATACCTTTAGGGGTTAGGAGTACAGCTCACAAGTAAAAAATTCTGAATGTGATCCCGGCATTGCTCCCTCCCACCCCCAAAACCTTCACAGACCTATATCCTAAAAAGCATGAGATATATATATTAATAAATAAACAAGGGGCCGGGGGATGGCTCAGTGGAATAAGCGCTTCCCTGTCAAGTGTAAGGGCCTGAGTTCAATCCCCAGTTCCAAAAAAAAAAAGACAAACCAAAATTACTTAGTTAAAAAAAAGGGGGGCGGGGGCTGGAGAGATGGCTCAGTAGAATAAGCGCTTGCCTGGCAAGCATAAGGGCCTGAGTTCAATCCCCAGTTCTGAAAAAATAAATAAATAAACAAACGAGGTGGGAAGGATGCACCTTTATACAAGAACCCTAGCTAGCTTTTTTTTTTTTTGGCAGCACCAGGGATTGAACTCAGGCCCCTGCACTTGCCAGGCAAGTGCTTATTCTACTGCGCTATCTCCCCAGCCCCTAAAACTAGCTTTTTAAGCATATCTGAATCAATATGTGTACTTAAAGAAATGTGGTTAGCCAGGTATGGTGCTGTACACCTGTAATTCGAGAACTCAGAGTGGCTGTGGCAGGAGGACTGCATGAGTCTCAAGGCCAGCCTAGGGTATATGAGTTCAAAGCAGGCTGAACTGCACCGTAAGACCCTTCCTGTATCAAAAAGGAAAAAAAAAAAAAAAAAAAGAAATGTGGTCACCATGCCAGTCTGTAACATAATACACATACTAAGTGTGTGTTCTCCTAAAGTCAATATGTCCAATAAAGGTAGAAACTAAAAATTAGTGACAGTTTCTCAGCTAATCAATCATTAAATTTATGTGTATCTTATGCTCAGCATGTACATTTTAATTTTACTGATAAAGTTCCAAAACCTAAATCCAGAGGGCCTTTTCTACTGAACAAAACCAAAAGGAATTTTTTTCTTTTATTTTTTTCTTTCTTTCCTTTTTTTCTTTTGGTGTTTTTTTTTTGTTTGTTTGTTTTGTTTTTTTTTTTTTGTGTGTATTTTTTAGGGAAGGGTTTACAGGGTATTCAGATTGGACTCGTAGTGACCCACGTCATTTACAGTCTCCCAAGAGCTGGGATTACAGGTGCACACCGCCAGGCCCTGGGGGCAGAGTCAGCACAGGCCTGGGGACTGAACCCCAGGCCCCTACACCTGCTTGCAGGTGCTTTAACCTGCTGAGCTATTTAGCCAGCCCTCCAAAATGAATTTAAAAAGATTAATTCAACACAAAATTAATTAACATTAATTCAATATAAATTCAACATTGGGGGCCGGGGAGATGGCTCAGGAGAATAAGCGCTTGCCTGGCAAGCATGAAGACCTGAGTTCAATGCCCAATTCCACCAAAAAAAAAAAGAAAAATCAACATAAAAGGTGAATGTACATTAATTCAACATAAAAGACCAAAGTTCTATCCTGGTGTTCTTTTTTTTTTTTTTTTTTTTTTTTTGCAGAACCAGGGATTGAACTCAGGCCCTTGCACTTGTCAGGGAACCACTTATTCCACTGAGCCATCTCCCCCCAGCCAGGCCCCTGATGTTTTATTTTTCTTTTGAAGGTTACTCATTTAGATTTGCCTTTAAGGGCTGGAGAGATAGCTCAGTGTAATATGTGCTTGCCTGGCAAGCGCAAGGTCCTGAATTTGATCCCTGATGCCACAAAAAAATAAAAATTTGCCTTTAAAAATTTATAAGAGAACAAATAATTTACTGCATATGACAAAAATGCTACTTGCAGGCAATTTTACATTTTATAGTCATTACCAAAAAACACAGTTAATAATTCTGTACCACATTACTAACATGCATAAGTTATCTCCAATAAAATCAAGGTAACTTTTTGACTTTGCATTTGGTCTACAGTTATAACATATTTTAGCTCTCAATTTTTAAAAAATAGGTAACAATGAAATTACTCACCGTAGACTGAGGCAGTCCTTTGCTACTGTTTCGACCTCTGAAAAAAATTAAATATTACTATTAAATTCAATGAACCACATAAATTAACCATGAAAAAAAATTCTTTTGAGACAGGATGTGTCATATAGTTCAGGCTGGCCTTGAAGTGAGTATAGCTCACACTGGCCTCAAACTCATAATATTCCTACCTCAGAACATTCTATGATTTAAAATCTTCTATAATGCCATTCAAAAGCAGGCATTAAATTTGTGTGAGGACTCACCTACTACTATGGACTCTAAAAGCTACCTCCGTACAGCTCTATCTGTAGTTGGTCAGCCCAGAGACCCGGAAAGGGGAAAGGGGAAAGGGGAAAGGGGAAAGGGTACTTTGTCAAAATCAAACACACAATGAGCTGGACTTAGTGGCGCATGCCTATGACCCCACCTGTTTGCCACTTGAAAGGCTGAGGCAGGACTGCAAGTTTGAGAACAGCCTGAGCAATTTAACAAGGCTGCTTCCATCAATCATGCTTTAGATACAGCTTAGTATTCCTAGGATTCAATCCCCAGCACAACCAGAATAGTAACAATAATTAAATGAAATAAAAATAAGATACTAAAAGAAAAAAACTAACATGCAAGCAAAGGTAACAAAACACAAAGAACTAGTGTACTAAAGAGCAAATATAGTTTATTCTTGATTTAGTAATGTACTTCCACTAATAGCAAGTCACCTATATTTTTTCCAAGCTTCTAAAAGCAGTTAATGTTGATAATTGAAGGGGAAAAAAATGAAAATAAACCAAATCATTCAAAGCACTCTCACTTCTAAATAAAACGTAATTCTATTAGGATCTGGGTAACAAGTACCGTTCCTTGCCAACTCTCTCCCTTGAAAAATATACAGTACACAAAAATTAGCTAAGTGAGACCCAATAAGGTAGACTCCATTTTCAAATAAATTTAACTGCAAAGCAATACTGTCCCTTAGTAACCTGGGCCATTGGTTCCAGGATCCTTACATATACAAAAATCCAAGAATGCTCAAATTCTGTAAATAAAAGTTTAATATTTGCATATAACCTATGCACCTCTAGACTACTCAAAATATCTAATACAGTATAAATGTATATAAACAGCTGCTGTAAATACTGTACTGTATTTACAACTATTTGTCAATAATGTATGTGGATACTGTTCTTGCTTAGGACATTGACAAAGAAATCACATGCATGCTTAATGTAGATGCAAATCTTCTCCCAAATACTTCTGATCCAAGGTTAAATGAATCTACAAATGTGGAACCTGCAGAAAATGATAGCTGACTGTACTAAAGCTTAGTCTACTGGAAAGACTTAAGTACTAATAGCAACATAAATAAAATGAATGTTATGTATCTTATAAACATCAGTCACTCTGCTGGGTGGTGACCCATGCCTGTAATCCCCACACTCAGGAAGATGAGGCAGCAGGACTGCTTGGTAGAAAGACCAGCCTAGGTTACATAATGAGTTCAAGGCCACCCTAAACTATACAGTGAGACCTTGATTCCCTGAACCCCAACATGTCACTCAGAAACACTAGATTAATTAATAATCACAGTACTCAAGCCAAAATTGAAAACATTCTAGAGAACCATAATTTAGACCCTGAAGTCTAGCACTTCCATTTCTACCGTTTCCAGCAAAGTAACACTAATTTTAGCTCTGAGGCCAGCCCCAAGTAGTTTCCAACACTATTACCTTCCTCACCTTCTCTTCTCTAGAAAACAACTGCTTAGATCAAATGACCTATAGGATTCCTTTCATTTCTAACATTCTGATTCTGTAAAACTTTACATACAGTACAACAGGAGAAATTATTAAACCTAAAGGATATGACCAAAAATTTGTTACTTTCAGAACTTAGCATGAATTAGATCCTATGGTAAATAAGGTTTACATTAGGGCCAGTAAGATAGCTCAGCAGACTAAGTGCCTGCTTAGGCAAGCACAGGGACCAGGGTTCGATCCCCGGCACCATATGCTGCCACCACATGCTGCGCCACATGCCTGTAATCTCAGAGCTGGGAAGGCTGAAAACAGGAGGATCACTGAGTCCAAGCTGCATAGTGAGACCCTGGTACAAAAAATTTTTTTAAATAAACCTTTACATTATATCTAACCACGTCTGTGCTTTTTGCATTTGAGGAAATTGAGCCTCAGCAGTTATCTTTTTTTTTTTTTTTTTTTTAATCAAAACCATCCATTTTACAAGCATGAGATCTGTACTGAATCCAAATTTATCTGACTCCACATCCAGGATTTTCATTTTGGGGTTATGCTGCATCTGAAACTACATCACAAGGGATAAACTGCAACTTCAATTAAGCTAAAAGAATTTCCATCCTTTTTTCAAACATCAGTTGAACTATACTGTTTGTCTCTTTTTCCCAGTACTAGGAATTGAACCCAAGATCTTCATGCTGAGCTACATCCCAGCCCCATTCTTCATTTTGACATAGTCTCGCTAACTTGTCCTGCATGGCTCAAACTTTTGATCTTCCTGCTCCAGTTTCCCAGAACAATGGGATAGGCATGTGCCACCATATCCAGATGCTTGCTTCTCTTTTTCCTCCCTTCTATCCCTCCTTTTCTTTCTTTTTTCCTACTACTTGTACTCTATACCCAAAGGCTTATTATGGCTACACCCTTTTTGGGAGTATTCTACTCTAGCAGTAGCTGAGTTATAAAACCAGTTACAAAAACTTGCAGAGGGCTGGTGAGATGGCTCAGTGGTCTAAAGCACCTACTTAGAACAAACTAAAAGCACAGGGACCGCGGTTCAATCCCCCAGCACCACATGCCAGCCCGCCCCGCCCCCTGGTGGGCTGAGCTGGTCACACACACATTAAAAAAAAAAAAAAAAAAAAAAACTTGCAGAAATGCTAAATGTCCTTAAACTCATGTAGTCTTCCCCTAAAAGCTCTTTTTTTTGGGGGGAGGGGGGGGAACAGGAGATTGAACTCAGGCCCTTGCACTTGCCAGAGAAGCGCTTATTCCACTGAGCCATCTTCCCGTCCCACCCCCCAAAAGCTCTTTAAAAGACAAATGCTGCAAGGCATTGCATGATGGTTCATGCCTGTATTCCCAGCACTCAAAGAAGGCTGAATTAGGAAGATCTCAAATTCAAGCTCAGCTTGGGCAACTCAGTAGACTACTGTATTAAAACGAAAAAGGGCTGGGGATGCAGCTCAGAGTAAAAGCTCTGTTCAACCCCAGTAAGTAAAAGAGGAATTAGAGATAGGAGGACTAAAACATGCTTCTTTTAAAAAGTCACAGTAGGGCCAGGGAGATAGCTCAGCAGCATAAGCACCTGCTTCGCAAGTGCAATATCCAGAGTTCGAGCCCCGGTATCACCAAAAAAATTAAATAAATAAAAAGTAGAAAAAATAAAGTCACAGTAACTTTTATATTGATTAGTTACATCCTTAATAAAGCACAAATTCTTCCCCCCAGTACTGGGGACTGAACTCAGGACCCTGAGCTTGCCAGGCAAGCACTTATTCTACTGAGCTATCTCCCCAGCCCTTAAAGTGCAGTTGTTTTCTCAGTAGAATAAGTGCTTTCCTGGCAAGCGCAAGGGTCTGAGTTCAATCTCCAGTTGGGGGGGGGGGAGGTGTAGTTGTTTTACATATAGGGATTTTGTTTATTTTCTTGAGACAGGGTCTTGCTATGCAGTTCAGGTTGGCCTTGAGCTCACTTCGTAGCGCCCAGCCTTGTTTTGAACTCATAACTAACCTCCTGCTTCAGCCCTCTTAGTGCTGGGATTACACCATGTGCCACCACGCCCAGCTTAGAGCACTCATTTTTACTGCAACTCATCGTTATCTGCTCAGGCAGGGTGTTTTCCATTGTGGCATTATGATTTTCAAACATCTTAGATTTCAGACTTTCTGATCAGGAGTGCTGAACCTCTGAGCTGTGAGCCTCCTAAAATGCCATGATCATATTAAAATCCTAATTGTGATTAGATGGATCAGGTATAGCATACCAACCCTCCCCTGGATTCTATACTTTTAATAGTTACTAACAACTTAAAGTGTGATTTTTATTTTTATTTTTTATTTATTTTTTGGTCTTTTTGAGTCAAGGTCTCAGTTCAGGCTAACCTTAAGCTCACTTTGTAGCCCAGGCTGGTCTCGAACATCCTCTTGCCTCTAACTTCCAAGTGCTGAGATTACAGGTGTACATCACCACTCCCAGCCTTCAAGTATGACTTAAAGTGCCAAATTAGGGCTGGAGAGATGGCTCAGTGGTCTAAAGCACCTACTT